>NC_068996.1:20805578-20806877 GCF_001194135.2 Octopus bimaculoides | reverse complement strand
ATATAAGTCATAAAATGTCAGGAGGTATGAGAGGTGAATAAATTTATTCAACCACTTGTTATCCTTGGAACAATGGCCATTTCACAATCTTCAGCATGTAATAATAATTTCAGTGTATAATTGAAATTATTATTACATGACGCTTTAAGATCATAGCTGCTAGAATAAGAATAGGCTGGGCAAAGTTTAGAGAGCTCCTACCTCTGTTGGTAACAAAGGGTTTCTCCCTGAGAGTGAAAGGCATATTATATGATGCCTGTGTGTGAACAACATACTACATAGCAGTGAAACATGGGCTGTGACTGTCGAGGACATGCATAAGCTTGAAAGAAGTGAAACTAGTATGCTTCGCTGGATGAGCAATGTCAGTGTGCATGTACGACAGTGTGTAAGCATGTTGAAAGAAAAGCTGGGCACAAGAAACATTAGATGTGGTGTGCAAGAGAGATGACTGCACTGGTATGGTCATGTGATATGTATGAACGAGGATAGCTGTATAAAATATGCCAATTTCAAACTGCAGAAGGAACCTGTGGAAGGGGTAGACCCAGGAAGACATGGGACGAGGTGGTGAAGCATGATCTTTGAACATTGGGCCTCATGAAGATGATAAGTGACTAAGGCCTTTGGCATTATGCCATGATTGAGAAGACTCATTAAGACAAGTGAAATCACAGTTGTGACCAATGCTGGTGTCACATAACTGGCACTCATGCTGGTGGCATGTAAAATGCATCCATTACACTGTTGGAGTGGTTGGCATTATGAAGGGCGTCCAATCGTAGAAACTATGCCAAATTAGATTGGAACCTGTTGCAGCTCTCCAGCTTACCAGTTTCAGTCAAACCATCTAACCCATGCCAACATAGAAAGTAGATGCTAATGATGATTATGGTGATGATGATGATGAAGGTTGCAAAACAGCCATATTCCTAAGGATAACAGGTGGTTGAATAAATCTATTCACCCTCATAACTCCTGACTTTTTATGGTTTATATGCTTCTCCAGCTGCATGGAATTCTGCATTATCATCATCATCGTTTAACGTCCGCTTTCCATGCTAGCATGGGTTGGACGATTTGACTGAGGACTGGTGAAACCGGATGGCAATACCAGGCTCCAGTCTGATTTGGCAGAGTTTCTACAGCTGGATGCCCTTCCTAACGCCAACCACTCAGAGAGTGTAGTGGGTGCTTTTACGTGTCACCCGCACGAAAACGGCAACGCTCGAAATGGTGTCTTTTATGTGCCACCCGCACAAGCCAGTCCAGGGGCACTGGCAACGATCTCGCTCGAAA
>NC_068996.1:20800638-20803419 GCF_001194135.2 Octopus bimaculoides | reverse complement strand
CAACAGGTTGTCCCGCAGAAATCTCCAATTGTCTTCCACGTTGTATGATGCTATATCCCCTTCTATTTCGTTAAATGCTTCAAGTAACTTGTCTCTAAGTCTCTGTCCGTTTGCAGGGTCTTTCAGCTTCCACACCCTTCTTCTCCAAGCCTGTCTAATTCTGGGCACCCATTTTGCCTTGATCCCAAAGTCGCTAACTACTAATCTATGTTGTGGGGTACATTCTTCGCCAGGGTAGGTTTTGGCATTTATAAGCCGCCCTCTTTCCCTATTTCTGGCGAGGATGTAGTCGATTTGGCTAGAGTGTCTGCCGGAGCGGTAGGTGACTAGGTGACTGGTTCATATTAAATTACTATGTTGTATGATAGAGCCACATCCTCTAGAGGAGCTTTCAGTGATAGCCACAAGATTCTATGAATATTATACAACAAATATGTATGGATGTACATGTGTGTGTGTGTGTGTGTGTGTGTGTGTGTGTGTGTGTGTGTGTGTGGTTGTGTGTTACTATTTCCTTGCCTTGAATTTGTGTGATAGTCATAAACGAGTGTTATCTGCATGCAAGTAGTGTCCTTTATTCCCAATCTTCCCTGAAAATATGTCTAGCCATGGGGAAATATTACCTTGCTTGGAAACAGGTGAGGGCATCTGGCCATAGAAAATCTACCCTAACAAAATTATATTCAACTCATACAAGCAAGGAAAAGTGGACATTAAAATCTATGATAATGATGATGGTGAAAAAACTGCCACTTTTACTACTAATGCTAAGCTTTATCTCTGAAGAACTCTTACAGAGATACCAAACATATACACCATTGCTAAAAATGGCCAAAGGTGACGTTCATCTTCAGAAATGTAAATTACATTACATGTATTTAGTTGATCGTTTTCGTAGCTCAAGAGAAACCTACATATCTGGGATGGTTGATAGGGATCATGATTTTAGCTCTCTTAGACAAGTGAAGTTGAAGCTATTGTTCACTTTCTGGGGCAAAAATATAGGCAGTGAAGAGATTTCAGGGATTATTGTAATTTAATGGTATAAGACAGCGGCTTACAAAAATATTTACAGTTGGGTTTCAGAGGGCAAACCAAATTATTTAACTTTTAGCCATTTAGCATTTAAACGGATCACATCTGGCCCAAATGTTCTACCAGTTCAAACTGGCCAGATCTGGCCTCTCACATTTACCCTACAATGTCATTCTAAAAAAAGACAGTCACATTATTGAATTTTCAAAGCTAATAGATAATGCATAATTAATTCAAAACAATGTGAATACATAAATATTACATTTTATAGAGTAATCTGAATGTTAAAGGGTTAAACTTTTTAGTGCTGCCCTGTATATTACATGTGATACACAGGACATATCTCTCTGGCATTCCTGCATCATATACAATATATGTTACCAATTTTTTTTTTCAACCAGCAGAGTAACTTGGGACTTATGAAAGGATTGCTTTATAATACACAGTACATATGAAACAAGACCTAACTAAAAGTCTGAAAGCAAGTATAAATGTTTAGACAAAATTATGAAAATGGTTTGGACAGGAAAAGGGTTAAGGAATAACTCAGTCGAAGGACAAGAAAAGGTAAGTGACTCAAGTAGGTAGGATTGGTTAGAAATGATATACTGCATATTAGCCCATGGGAACAGTACCATTGTAGGAACAATAGAAGAGAGAAAGAGGTAAGGGAATGTATAATGTTAGTGTGTAAGTGGTTGTACTTTAAATATGTAACAGCTGCTTCTTTTCAGTGATATGAGTAGTACTTTATTGTGGCAAAAACACATGTATTTTACATAAGATTAACAGCTGTTCATAGGAAAGGGTAACTTTTGATCTTGCAGAGGTGTAGCTGTCAGGCTTCATGATGGGTTGAACCCCATTTGTGATTTTTTTTTTTCACATATGCTACACTTAGAACCATCTTTGAATTGGATTTACAGTTTGTATTAATTAGATAGGATACCTATGTATATATGCATCTGTCTATGTGTATTTATATATATATAGATAGATGTGTAGGCGAATATATGCATAATTACATCATGTAAGAAGCAAATGACAACTTTAATTTTCTCTAGAGTATTGTAAGCCCAGTATGCAGCCTTTTGTGGCATCCAACAGATTGAAATAACTAGATTCTAACGAATCCTGCAACTGAACATATCTATATATATACGTGTGTGTGCGTGTGTGTGTTTGTGTGTATGTGTGATTGTGTGTGTGTGTACATATACATACACACACACACACACACACACACACACACACACACACATATATATAATCAAGTAACGATAATAAACCTCATTAAGGGATCATAAATCCAATGAAAATACTGGTTAGTTACCAATCTATAGAAAGTTCAACTATAAGATAACCATATAAACCGTGGTTCATATATCTATATATTCAAAGAATAAGAAGAAAGTGGAGAGGTAATTAATAAAATTATTTATTAATCATAAAATATGACAACATCTCTAACTGGTGTTTTGATTCAGACGTCTTTAGATAACTAATTTATAAAATTAAAATCATTATAAGATGAATCTCTTCATCTTATAATGATTTTAATTTTATAAATTAATTATCTAAAGATTTCTAGATCGAAACAGCTGTCAGAAACGTCATATTAAGTATCCCACCCATGAGGGGTCAATGCTACATATGTTGAAACAATTGTAACGATTTATAAAAATTCTCATATCATCCGTCTCTCATTTACCATATGTATATATATATATATATATATATATATAT
>NC_068996.1:20799021-20800452 GCF_001194135.2 Octopus bimaculoides | reverse complement strand
TATATATATATATATATGGTAATCATTGCCAGTGCCGCTGGACTGGTTCCTGTGCAGGTGGCACATAAAATACACCATTTCGAGCATGGCCATTGCCAGTACCGCCTGACTGGCATTCATGCCGGTGGTATGTAAAAGCACCCATTACACTCTCAGAGTTAGGAAGGGCATCCAGCTGTAGAAACTCTGCCAAATCAGATTGGAGCCTGGTGTAGCTATCTGGTTCACCAGAACTCAGTCAAATTGTCCAACCCATGCTAGCATGGAAAGCAGACGTTAAACGATGAAGATGATGATGATGATGATGATGATGATATGGTAAAATCCATAAAAAGAGTACATGAACTTGAGGAGTAGAAAATCCGTTTGTGATCACAGTCCTACTTTCGGGGAAATTTGATAGGAGAGAAAGTAATGAGAGACAGCAGTTTCACATGCTGAAATTTTAAAAAAGAATTCGGTTGTAACAGGTATTTTTTTTTTAACTTAGAGGATGTAAAACTACTGCTTCTTGTTAATTTCTTTCCTGTCAACTTTTTTTCTGAAGAACTCTGTCCAGAATATTGGATTTTCTACTCCTCATAGCATGTTTAATGTACTCTTTTTATTGATTTTAATAAATGATATGCAAGTCTTGTTGATGCAGACTAACACCAGCCTCTTTGGAGTCTGTTTCATTATATATACTTTTTATCTTTTATCCTGTTTCACTCATTGGACTGTGGCCATGCTGGGGCACCACCTTGGAGGGTTTATTTGAACAAATCAACCCCTGTACTTATTTTTTTGTTTTAAGGCTAGTTTCTATTCGATCTGTCTGCTTTTGCTGAACCACTAAGTTACAGGGTCCATAAACAAACCAACACCAGTTATCAAGCAGTGAGCAGGATACAATACATGAACACAAACACAAAGACACATACACAAAAATATATAGACACACACACACACACACACATACACACACACACATACACACACACACACATACACACACACACGTATGTGTATATATACATACATATGTACATACATACAAACATACATATAGATAGATAGATAGATAGATATGTTTCTTTATTGGCCACACAGGGTTGAACACAGAGGGGACAAAATACAAAGTAGAGCTTTTCTTTTTGGGAAGAGAAGAAGGAAAAAAAATGAAAAAAGACAAAAAGGCGGCGGGGGGTGGGTAGAAATTCGATCAAAAGAGATTGTTAAAAAAAAGTAAAACAAAAGCTGATCAATTGAGATCGTGTATGACAGAAATGTCATAGTGTAAAAGGGGAAACAGATTAGGAAAGTAAAACCCACGAGAAAGACCACAGTAACCTCGAGAACGACCCATTATCAGTTGTTGGCTGTTTTTCTACTCTCGTATTTTGAGCATTTAACAACAACATACACTTTCGATAAAACAGTTGTTCCTGC
>NC_068996.1:20794055-20799001 GCF_001194135.2 Octopus bimaculoides | reverse complement strand
GTTCCTGCAAAACAAATTAAGTAAAATTTGGGGTTTTGTGGAGGATCAAAATTGGTAACACAAATAGGAAGGCTGCTATGCCTAAACGAGGTTGTGGTGGCGAACGCATACATCAAGCTTGGACAGGAGACAGACAAGAACATGTCTTCTTCGCTCCAGTGACAGTGGAGAGAAAGAAAGAAACACAAATTAGGAGAAGAAAGATGGGCGATGGTCATGTGAAAGCCACGTGAACAAGGAGGAAGAGTGAGGGAGAGAGAGTGACAGATAGAGAACTGTGAAAGTGGGAGGAAAAAATTGGAGATAGGATAAGTGAGAAAAAACAGGAGGAGAGAAGGGGAGGTAGAAGAATAAAAAACAAAAGAGTAATAGGATAGAATAATGGGAGAAAAGGAGGTAAAAGAATAAGAGAGAAAGAGAGAAAAACGAAAGAGTAAAAAGATATATATGCGCATATGTGGACATAGGATATCACAAACATGTACAACAAAAAAATACGAAGTACGAGTACATGGAATATAAACTATTTTTTTCAAACAACGAAAGACACAAATGGAAAACAAGACAAACAACATGAAGAACGACCCTTCATCAGTTGTTGACTGTTTTTCTACTATTTCAGGCATTTAACAACAATATATGCTTTCAATAAAACAGTTTCTCCTGCAAAGCAAATTAAATAAAATTTGGGATTTTACAGAGGGTTAAAATTGGTAACACAAACAGGACAGTACGCACACACATATACACGGTCTTGCAGATAAATTGAGACAATTTTTACGATGCATAAAACTGGTTATAAATACTAAAACAATGGTAGTAGACAAATATAATTTTAATGTAACATTTATTATAACAAAAAAGATTTGTTATTCAATATGGCTTCCCTTTTGGGCAATTACTGCCTCCACATGAGAACGAAATTTTTTTGCAGCTGCTGCAACCTTTGTCTTTTTGATTTTGCATGCTGCATGCACAATGTAGGTCTTCAAACTGTTGACGCTCAAGTGTGGTGAAGCAGTGGTCCTTGCTTGAAGTACACCCCATAAAAAGTAATCAAAAAGGTTGAGATTTGGGCTATTACTGGGTCAGATGTTGGTCCTCACAAAAAATGGAACCTTCTCACCAAGGAACGCCTGTGTTGCTTTTGACCCATGGCATGGTGCAGAATCCTGAATAAGCATCACATTGTAAAGCCTAAACTTCTGCTCCATACAAGGTGACAGAGAGACAAGATATCCAGATACCCCTTTGTGCCAGACTCAATGAAATGTAGATCCATAACACTTCTATCACTCACCACAGCTCCAAATACCATCACAGAGGCAGGATTCTTAGTCTCAAACACAGTGGTGGGGGGACTCAGAAGGGTTGTATGCAATCACTCAAGAATTTTTGTGATTCACTTAAGCATCCACAGTGAGCTTCTCATCCACAAATATTAGAAATTTTCTTGCACTTTGATGCTTGATGCTTTGAGCATTTCTTGCACTTTGATGCTTGAAGCTTTGGGCATCTCCCGGCTCTGATTGATTTGGCCTTGGCTGTTAGGAGGTGATGGTGTTGTTGAACATAGTTAGTCATGTCAAGGTTCACAGCTCTGGACACAGTGGAAAGGGACACATTGCATTTCTTTGCTTGAGCTGTCATGGATGGCTTCAATCAAGCATTTGAGGTGAGTGAGAAACTTTGGATTGCACTTGGAATCACTTCAAGTCTTGTGTTCTTTTCTATCAATCTTTCCTTCGTATGTGTATTTCGTGTGCAAGATTCTTGATGTGGATACGTGTGTTGAAAGAAATACAAAGCCTCTCCCAAGGTTTAATTGTATATATATATATATATATATATATATTTGTTTTGCAAGATTTTTGATGTGAGATCGTGTGTTGAAACAGATGTTGTTGTACTTGGGGATGGTCATATATTTGGTGTTAATTTGCTTCAGCTTTATATTACATTATATTACATTAATCCTATTTCAGCCAGAGTTCTTTCGTCACACATTTTGTATACAAAATGGCTGATAGTTAGCAAGGTGAGACACACATAAGAAAGAAGAAAGCAAAGGACCACTGATGAGGTCACAGAAGTGTGATGAAAGAACTCTGGCCAAAATAGGATTAATGTAATATAATGTAATATAAAGCTGAAGCAAATTAACATCAAATATACAGTGAGTGTGCTTTTATTGGCTAAACTGGCAATATGACCATCTCCAAGTACAACAACATATATATATATATATATATATATATATATATATATATAGATATAGATATATATATATATATGTATATGTATATGTACATATGCATATTATATATATACATGTATTATATAATTGGGTGACCAATCATTTACAAAATTTGTGAAGGTTTTAACAACAGACAACTCATCAGAGAAGGTATATTTTGTTTAATGATTATGTTGTGTTATTTGTGAAAAGACTAAGCTGTCATAATCCCATTGGGGAATGATTTTAACGTTTTCTTTCAATAATGGCATGTGTGAGATCTTCTAGTTAATTGTGTATGAAAGCTTAATGAGAAGTGAAAGATGTGTATGCGTGTGCATGCAGTTAAAAGTAGCTTTGAAAATACTGAGTATAAAAAAATAATGGATGTAAAGGACATAACCATGTCCTGTGGGAACATCAGATTTGATATGATATACATCAGAAAAACCTACACACACACTCACTCACTTACTCTCCTCCACACACACATCAATACAGAGTGTCATTGAGCCATTCTGATCATAGAGATGAGACATAGAGGGATCCAATAGATTTACAATTTTGCCAGAAGATTTTTATCTTGGACAGCTGAAAGATTAAGTGATATAAAGAATAGTAGAACTGATTTTGCCAAAGTTGTCAATGATAAGAGATCACACACAGATATATAGAATAGCATAGCATTGCTGATCTGAAGGAGACAAAACGTACAAACTGTTGCTGTGGAATTGCTTGTACATTTTGAGATATTGTACAATTTGAGATATTGAAATCAAGGTGTCAGTAGCATAAGGACCACCTTTTGTGAAATGGAACAATATCATGTGTTATGATAATTTAAGATACCTTATGCTAGGCTATCCTAGAGTAAGTGATGGTGGTTTGGCAACAGCCATGGTCAAAATGGTGTATTTTATGTGCCACTTGCACAGGAGCCAGTCCAGCGGCACTGGCAACGACCTCGCTCAAATGTTTTTTCCTCCCTCTCTTTATTTCAAACAATAGGCAAATAATGCCAAACCTAATTTCTCTCTCTGCCTCTAGGAAATATATAGGTATTTCAGATTATGGATAATGAATGTTTCTCAATTAATTTCAAATTAATTTCAGCTTAGATCATTAAACTTTGTGGTGGGACATTTTATCATGCAATATCAACGGATTCCTCATGCAACTCATTGCTACCACTCTGAAGGTGACTCAAGCACATACACACATACTTTATGCAGAAATATGGGCATATACCTGTGTGCATGGTTATAATGTATGTGCATACCCATTAAGGCTCTCTGAGATTGAAGAAAATTGTCTAGGGAAGAAGACTACTGATGTTATTTTCATAGTCAGGCTATTGCAAGAGAAGTATTTAACTAAGAATAAATCATTATACTTGGCATTCATAAACGCCTTCAGTATATGAGTATATGAGTATGAACATACATCTCCCCCCCCTGCTGTGTGAGGCTAGTGATAGAAGAGTGCCTAGTGAAAGTTGTACAAACCAAGTACAAAGATGCTGTCCATAAGGTGAGAGCTAACCATGAGTAAAGCAAAGAATTTTGTGTACAGGTAGGGGTTCTTCATCAAGGATCAATCCTAAGTCCTCTCCTTTTCATCATTGTCCTGCAGGCCATAGCAGAGGAGTTCAAGACCAGGAGCCCCTGGGAACTACTATATGCTGATAATCTTGCCCTCATAATGGATTCCATATCAGAGCTAGGAGAGAAATTCCAGATGTGGAAGCAAAACCTGAAAGCTAAGAGCCTTAACATTAACTTAGCAAAGGCTAAAGTCCTAGCAAGCAAGAAAACTGGCAGGACAAGACCCTACTCCCTTCAGGTAGGTGGTTCTGTTTGGTTTGTAGGAAAGGTGTAAGCAAGAAATCCATACAGTGTATCAATGTAAGCTAAGGACACACAAGGGATGTAGTGGATTAATAGGAAGATTATCAGAGAAGGTAGTGTTCAGTGTTCATATGTGGAAGATGCACAGGATCCATAAAAACTATAGAAACTTTAGCAATTCTACATGGTAGTGAGACATGGGCGCTGAATGCAGAGGATATGTGAAGGCTAGAAAGAAATGAGGCTAGTATGCTCTGCTGGATGTGTAATGTAAGTGTACATGTTTGACAGAGTGCTGGTGCTTTGAGAGAGAAGTTATGCATAAGAAGAATTAAATGTAGTGTGCAAGAGAGAAGACAATGCTGGTTTGGTCATGTAATGTGGATGAATACCAACAGATCCATAAAGAAGTGCTGATTGCTCAAAATAGGTG
This sequence comes from Octopus bimaculoides, assembly GCF_001194135.2. Classification (NCBI taxonomy): domain Eukaryota; kingdom Metazoa; phylum Mollusca; class Cephalopoda; order Octopoda; family Octopodidae; genus Octopus; species Octopus bimaculoides. The sequence continues at coordinate 20,794,485 of NC_068996.1, read as the reverse complement.
GAACATTTGGAAGTGGGAGACCTAGGAAGACATGGGATGAAGTACTGAAGAACAACCTCAGGATGCTGAATCTTTCAAGCGAGATGACAAAGGACTGAGATGTCTGATGCCTTGCTATATTCAAGAAGACCTGTACTCCACAGCAGAAGTGTTAAGACCGGTTGTCCCTGGTGGTGAGGATTGACCTGCAAGAGTCCTTGGTCAGTGTCATGTAAAAATACCTGTGTGACACCATGTAAAAGTGCCCATGCAACACCACATAAAAGCACCCAGCATACTCTGTATTTGGGAGGGCATCCAGTCATAGAAACTATACCAAATCAGACTGGAGTCAGGTGCAGCTCTTCAGCTTGCCAGTTCAAACTGTCCAGCCCATGCCGGCATGGACAACAGACATTAAATGATGATGATGATGATGATGATGATGATG
>NC_068996.1:20792924-20793959 GCF_001194135.2 Octopus bimaculoides | reverse complement strand
ATATATATATATATATATATATATATATATATATAAACACATACAAATACATGCAGACAAACACATATATACACATATGAAATCTACACAGATATACACACATTCACATGTATACTCATATATAAATGTATACAGGGAGAGAGTGTGGGGGGAGAGAGAGATGTATGTTCATACTCATATACTGAAAGTTTAGTTAGAAACACTGTTATGTAAATAAAGGTACACAATTAGCAGTTTATAATTGACATTGATTAACATTTAACATAATTAACATTTTATAGGAAAGGAGGCGATACACATTCTATCTCACAACGCAGTCAATTTTGCAACTTTCCTATACAAAACATCTCAGAATTCTCCCTATTATAAAGAAAAACTAGCAGAGACATTAAAATATGTGTACAGTTATACTTGTAAACATATACTGATAAGCAGCAAAATAAATAAAGTTTGTGTGTGTGAGTGTGTGTCAGTGTGTCAGTGTGTTTGTGTGTGTGTCAGTGTGTGTGTATTGATACACATGTGTGTCTCTGAATAGATAAGTGTATATATGTATATAGTTGAAGAATGAGTGAAGGAAGAAAGGTTATATAGCTTCTGTCCCACTAAATCCCCAAATGTATAAAAAATAAATATACAAAGACATGGATATATGTGTGTGTGTGTTTGTGTGTGTGTGTGTGTGTGTGTGTTTGTGTAAATACATATGCACACACATATACATATACACACATACTCCCACACTCACAAATTGTCACCATTATCATTTTAATGTTCATTTATCTGTACTTGCATGAGCCAAATGAAATTCAATAAGGCAGATATTTCTATGGCCAGCTGCTCTTCCTGTTAAACTTGGATTGCAAGACAAAGAAATCCAGTTTATGTAACACACTCTACAACACATAAGTACACTCTTCTGCTTTCAATGACAATCATTGACAAACTATATTATTTGGATATAGATAGATAGATAGAGAGATAGAGAGATAGAGAGATAGATAGATAGATAGATAGATAGATAGATAGACAAAT
>NC_068996.1:20792638-20792914 GCF_001194135.2 Octopus bimaculoides | reverse complement strand
ATATATATATATATATATATATATATATATATATATATATATATATACATATACATATACATATACATATATATATGAATATATATATGAATATATATATATGTATACACACACACACACATACATATATACAAGGTGCAGTGAATTACTCATGCACCACTGATGCTATATTTCTGGTAAGACAGCTGCAGGAGAAATACCTAGCCAAAGATAAACCTCTGTACCTGGCTTTCATTGACATGGAGAAAGCCTTTGACAGGGTACCCCGATCCCTTA
>NC_068996.1:20789827-20792628 GCF_001194135.2 Octopus bimaculoides | reverse complement strand
CCTGGCTTTCATTGACATGGAGAAAGCCTTTGACAGGGTACCCCGATCCCTTATCTGGTGGTCAATGAGGAAACTAGGGATAGAAGAATGGTTAGTGAGAGCTGTGCAAGCCATGTACAGAGACGATGTCAGTAAGGTGAGGGTTGGCAACGAGTACAGTAAAGAATTCTGGGTAGAGGTAGGGGTCCACCAAGGTTCAGTCCTCAGCTCCCTCCTATTTATCATAGTCCTCCAGGCAACAACACAGGAATTCAAGACAGGATGCCCCTGGGAGCTCCTCTATGCTGATGACCTTGCACTAATTGCTGAGTCACTATCAGAACTAGAGAAGTTTAAGGTGTGGAAGCAAGGACTAGAATCGAAGGGCCTTAGAGTCAGCCTAGCTAAAACCAAAGTCCTAATAAGTAAGAAGGTAGACAAAACACAAACCCCTTCAGGTAGATGGCCTTGCTTGATCTGTAGAAAAGGCGTAGGTAGAAACTCTATAAAATGTACCCAGTGTAAGCTATGGACACATAAGAGGTGCCGCAATATCAAAGGAAGGCTAACTAGGAAGTTAGTTTTTGTATGTGGCAGATGTTCAGGAGCAGTAAACACTGTGAATGTGCAGAAAACAACTTCTGCCACATTCCAGGGAGAAAAATAGATGTAGTTTATAGCTTCCGTTATCTAGGTGACCAAGTTAGTAGCCGGGGAGGGTGCTCTGAAAGTGTAGCTGCTAGAATAAGAATAACCTGGGCAAAGTTCAGAGAGCTCTTACCTCTGCTGGCGACAAAGGGACTCTCACTCAGAGTAAAAGGTAGACTGTATGACGCATGTGTACGAACAGCCATGCTACATGGCAGTGAAACATGGGCCGTGAATGCTGAGGACATGCGTAAGCTCGCAAGGAATGAAGCCAGTATGCTCCGATGGATGTGTAATGTCAGTGTGCATACTCGACAGAGTGTAAGTACCTTGAGAGAAAAGTTGAACCTAAGAAGCATCAGTTGTGGTGTGCAACAGAGACGATTGCACTTGTATGGTCATGTGGTGAGAATGGATGAGGATAGCTGTGTGAAAAAGTGCCACACCCTAGCAGTTGAGGGAACCTGTGGAAGAGGTAGATCCAGGAAGACCTGGAATGAGGTGGTGAAGCACGACCTTCAAACATTGGGCCTCACTGAGGCAATGACTTATGACCGAAACCATTGGAAATATGATGGCATGAGCACCGACTGAGCGTGATCATTGCTAGAGCAGCTGTCTGGCTTCCATGCCAGTGGCACGTAAATAGCACCATTTGAGCGTGATCGTTACCAGCATTGCCTTACTGGCACTTATGTGAGATCATCGCCAGTGCCCCTGGACTGGCTCCTGTGCAGGTGGCACGTAAGAAACACCATTTTGAGCGTGGTCGTTGCCAGTACCACCTGACTGGCCTTTGTTCCAGTAGCACGTAAAAGCACCCACTACACTCTCGGAGTGGTTGGTGTTAGGAAGGGCATCCAGCTGTAGAAACTCTGCCAGATCAGATTGGAGCCTGGTGCAGCCATCTAGTTTGCCAGTCCTCAGTCAAATAGTCCAACCCATGCTAGCATGGAAGGCGGACGTTAAACGGTGATGATGATGATGATGATGATGAAATCACTGTTGGCTTCAACCACAGCCTCCAGACGACTTCAGAATCTCCTGCAACTCTTTTGTACGGTTCCCTTGTTTAAGTTGGTGAATGCTGCCATAATCCTTGCCTTGAGTTCATCTTTGGTGTTACAAGGAGTTTTATTGGTCTCTCACTCAACTGCACTCCACACATAATAATCAAGGGGGTTGCAGTCTGGGGAGTTAGGTGGCCAGATGTTAGGGGTGATGTGGTCGCAGAAATTGTCTGACAGTCATGACTGTGTTCTCCTGCTTGTGTAGCATGATGCAGAGTCCTGTTGCCAGACAAAGGGTCTTCAAGCAGCCATCCTCTTCACCCAGGGCAGCACTACCTCCTCCAGGCACTTGATGTAGGCCTCGGTGTTGAGTCTGAGGCCGTGTGAGAAGATGAATGGAAGCATAACATCGTCATCACTAGTGATCACTCCAAACACTAAGATGTGAATGTTTGGTTTTTATCACTCTTGGTACATGTCCTCAGATTGACACCCAAACAATCTGAAATGTTCATATTGGAGCTTCTGGTGCGAATGCCAAGCAGTGCAGCATGTTGTTTCCAAATTTCTGACAGAGGGAATTGCATCATGGTGCTGTTTTTCTCACAACTTACCTTACTATACTGTGTAGTTGACAAAATCAAAAACAAATAATGTGCATGTGCAAAATTAGAATTATAAAATGATGACAATTTACCCATCGCACCCTGTATATATATCACTAAAGTGGCTGAGGGCACTAGTCAGTACCAGTATTGCTAGAAATAAGAGTCAGTTCTTATTTCTAGCGATACTGGTACTGACTAGTGCCCTCAGCCACTTTAGTGATGTATATATTTCTGCCTTTCAGTTTTAAAATTTCAAACAAGACGCCCTTATTTATAATTTTCACATGCATACATAAAAAAATATAAGCATATACACATACATAGAAATAAATATATACATATCTGTCTATTATCTTCGAAACGTCTAGTTAGAATAGAGACAGCTGATGAAGGAATATTCCAAGTGGCTTTCCGTTTTCCTATGTGTTCGTTCCGTTGTCTGTAGTTCATTGTTCTAACGTCCTGTACCCTGATATGCATATATATACACATGTAGATGTAAGTATGTACATATATGTGTGTATACATGTATATATATTCTTTGTATTATATATAT
>NC_068996.1:20782645-20789768 GCF_001194135.2 Octopus bimaculoides | reverse complement strand
CATATCTGTGCATATGTGTGTGGGAGTGTGTGCTTGTGTGGGTTTGTGTTTAGATGTATGTATGTGTCTTTATTCAGTTTTATTTCAATATTTCTTGCCAATAGAGAAAGAGCCAGTTTCTAACCTAGATCCAAGGTTCCTTCATTGGAATTTCAACAACATCAACAGGGTATTTGTGTATGTATGCGTGTATATGTGCAGTATTTGGAGTCAGTACATGTGCAGATTTGTATGTTTTGTTTTGTGTATGTATCCTCATGCATGTAGTTGTAAGTCTAAACATGTGCATCTATACTTAAATGATAAACTTGAAAGTTTTACAAATTTTTTACAGCTCCATTGATGGACTGGATCTGTAGTCTTTGAATCAGCTTTCTCTTTCTGGTTTTGGGAGGTCTAATTTCTCAAGATTGGTACTTAGACAGTGTGTTACACATCCCAATTCCCCAATAACTACAGATATAAAACCTGAACTTGTAATGCAGGTAGAGTAACTGCAGATTTCTCAGTAGTTCAATGTAGGTATTTTCTTGTTTGCTGATACTTAGCCTTATGTTAATATCCACTGGGCAGCTAATTTCCACCACTATATGTATGTATATTAAACCATAGCCCATACTCACAAGCGAGTATGACTTGGTTGAATGTATCATACTTTCACTAATTTTTATGAGGTATCTTTTGTAGCCCGCAAAAAACATAGATGGTTAGTGAGAGCTGTGCAAGCCATGTTTAGTGAAAGCTGTGCAAGCCATGACAAAGGACCGAGATGTCTGATGCCTTGCTATATTCAAGAAGACCTGTACTCCACAGCAGAAGTGTTAAAACCGGTTGCCCCTGGTGGTGAGGATTGACCAGCAAGAGTCCTTGGTCAGTGCTACATAAAAAGTACTTGTGTCAGTGTCATGTAAAAGTACCTGTGTGACACCATGTAAAAGTGCCCATGCAACACCACATAAAAGCACCCGGCACACTCTGTATTTGGAAGGGCATCCAGTCATAGAAACTATACCAAATCAAACTGGAGTCAGGTGCAGCTCTTCAGCTTGCTAGTTCAAACTGTCCAGCCCATGCCGGCATGGACAACAGACATTAAATGATGTTGATGATGGCCTTCTCAGCCATTGACCTGTTGGAGCATCCAGAGGTTGTGAAAGTTGGAAGGAGAGAGGACCACACCAGCATTAGCCTAATATTTAGTTTCAACCGATTTTGCTAGAACATTGCATAACAAAGTGACTTGCACAAGAATACACTGCATCACTTGATGCAAGATTTGAGCTCATGACCTTATGATCCTGAACCCAACAACTAACCACAAGGGTACATGCCTTCACACATCTCTCCCCCACATACAAACTTTTACACACACACACACACAAATTCATCACAGAATGCACACACCTACACACAATGCATACACACTCTCACACACACGCACACATGCACATACACACACACGCATACACATTCAGTTCTTAAAAATAATATCAGAACTGAAGAAACAAGAAATTATAATTATTAATTTTCTATGTTAATAAGTAGAGATTTAAGTATTACTTGGATTATTTATTAGCAGTGATAATCCTTATTAACCAATGATCTAATTAACAAATCTTGTAAAAATAATTACAAAAGTATAATGTAAAGAGTCTACCCCCTCTCTCTCTCTCTCTCTTTTCTCTCTCTCAACAGATTAAAGTATACAATACATTAAACATTTTTATTTTTCATTATTTATTTTCCTCATTTTTTGTGACTATGTATCTGTTTGTCTGTTTGTCTCTCTCTTACCGTGTATGTGTATGTGTGTGTGTGTGTGTGTGTGTGTGTGTGTGTGTGTGTGTATAGCTAGTGAGCTATCTAATAATTCTGCCAGAGTCAGATCTCTCTGTTTCTGTCTAATCCATCCATCTGTCTGTGTATCTTGAAGGTCCTGACCAGTGAATTTAAAATTTGAATTATGAGAAAGTGGGTGAGAAGAAATATATACACACAAACATACATGTATATATATACATGTATGTATGTGTGTGGGAGTGAGTGTGTATATCAGTTAATATATATGAATATATGTTACATTCTTTATCAACAAAGAATTATGCAGATGCATCATCATTATCATTTAACATACACTTTTGCTGGCATGGGTTGGACAGAGTTTATTTGAGTTGGATGCCCTTTCATGTTGCCAACCTTCACCTGTTTCCAAACAAGGTAATTTCCCCCCACCACCACCTATGGCTAGACATGATCATGCTGAATATTGGAAATAAACAGCACTGCTCATATCATGCTATGTCAAAAAAAAAAGATACAAGCACACACATATACGATGGGCTTCTTTCAGTTTCTGTCTACCTAATCCACTTACAAGGCTTTGGTCAGCCCAGGGCTATAGTGGAAGACACTTGTCCAAGATGCTATGCAGTGGGACTGAACCAAGAATTATATAGTTGGGAAGTAAACTTCTTATCACACAGTGATATCACCCATATATATATATATATATATATACACACATATACACATGTATATACATATACATTCATACACACACACACACACACACACACACACACACACACACACACACATATGTACATATATAAATGTAGAGGGTGCTTGTCCGATTTTCCTGTTGATCTCAGGGTCCAAGGGTCCAAGGGTCCAAGGGAGAGGTTATCAATGATGACAGAGTCAAGATAGATGAATTGATGGACCACCTCCAGTACTCGGGTCTTCTTCAGACTGATGGTCAGGCTGAATTTTTGACAGGCCCTTTGAGAGTTTGTCCACAAGGTGCTGCTGTCAGTGCTACATTGTCTGTGAACAGCATTTCTCTGACAAGTAACTGGCACATCTTGAATTTTGCTTTGAGCCTTGACAGACTAAACAGTTTGCCACTTGACCTGGTGTGGAGGTAAACACCATCAGTTGATATATATCAACTGATATATGTGTGTGTGTGTGTACACACACACATATACATATGTACACACACACACTTACACATGTACATACATGTATATATGTGTGTATATATTTCTTCTCACCCACTATATTCACTAAATTCATCCCTGAAGCAGGTAGTGAGAGCACCAGGCACCTTTCAGCCTTTTTGGACATTTTCAATGGCACATGACTTACGACCAGTCACATGCTCTGACTAGAATTTATTGTCTCTGATATAGTAAAGTTGAATAAAACATTCATTGATGTTGCAAAAATAAGATGTTTTCCAATGTTCCATAATGGAAAGATGAGAGGAGCGAGGTGTTCCAGATTGCAGAGCAGTGTGTTATTGTAAGTCAAAATGTTATTGGGGTATAGAATGTTAACAGAGCACTACCTCTCATTACCCTTGATGAGAAAAAGGTTTTAGAATGGTACCTTGAGAGGTTGTTGAATGAGGAGAATGCATACAATAGAAAGGGTTTACTGTTAATTGACCCAATTGGAGGACCAATCGTTTAAATGTGCAGCTATATTCTCAAAAGCATGATTAACCCTTTAGCATTTAAACTGGCATATGCAGCCAAAAACTATTCTACTTGTTTTATGTTCAAACTGGATAGATCTGGCCTGTCACACCTACCCTACAATGTTACTCTAAGAATAAACAATTACATCATCAAAATCTCAAAGCTACAACACAATGCATGGTTAATTCAAAATCATCGTCATCGTCATCGCCATCGTCATTTAACGTCTCCTTTCCATGCTGACATAGGTTGAACAGTCTGGCTAGCAGGGAACTGTTTAGATTCCAGTTGTTTGTTGTGACATGGTTTCTTTGGATGCCCTTCCTAATGCCAACCACTTTACAGTGTGTACTGGATGCATTTTTACATGCCACTGGCATGGGTGTGTCTACGCAGTACTAATACAGGTGTGTTAACAAAACATTGGCATGGGTGCTTTTTTAAGTGACACAGGCACTTGAAAGGGCAAGCCTGTATGTGTGGAGGGCAATGGTTTTACTTAGATTGACGTGTCTTATCAAGTACAGCAAATAGCCACATCTCCCGATTCCTTGTCATTTCCTCCGTAAGGCCCAGTATCCAAAGATCCTTTCTTGCCACTTCATCCCACATCTTCCTAGGTCTGCTCTGCACTTCTCTACACAGTGCACTATATTTGACAGAGTTTGTTGGCACTCCGTCGCTTATGACATCGAGGGTTCCAGTTGATCCGATCAACAGAACAGCCTGCTCGTGAAATTAACGTGCAAGTGGCTGAGCACTCCACAGACACGTGTACCCTTAACGTAGTTCTCGGGGATATTCAGCGTGACACAGCGTGACACAGCGTGACACAGCGTGACACAGCGTGACACAGCGTGACACAGCGTGACACAGCGTGACACAGCGTGACACAGCGTGACAAGGCTGACCCTTTGAATTACAGGCACAACAAAAACAGGAAGAAAGAGTGAGAGAAAGTTGTGGTGAAAGAGTACAGCAGGGTTCGCCACCATCCCCTGCTGGAGCCTCATGGAGCTTTAGGTGTTTTCGCTCAATAAACACTCACAACGCCTGGTCTGGGAATCGAAACCGCGATCCTATGACTGCGAGTCCGCTGCCCTAACCACTGGGCCGTTGCGCCTCCACATTTGACAGAGTAATATGAACACTAAAGCATTAAGGATACAAAGGCAGGGCAAGCAGCTGGTAAATCAGGGATTTTGGAAGTATTTGGTGAAGTAGGACATGTGTCTATCACTCAATAGTAAGTCAGGTTGTACAAGGTGAGATATATAAAATGATTGTGATCATGAACTTTACATGAGCAAAGGATATAATGTAGAAAGAAGCAACTACAGAGATATTAAATTTCATCAGTTTGATACCTCTATAGTTGCTTCAGGTTATGAAAGTAACCAGATTATAAAAGTAATGAGTTCAATTAATTGGGAAGAGAATTAACTTAGATGAGGCACAGTACAGACTTGTGTCAGAACAGAGTACCACCAATGTCTTCTTCCTAATGAGAGAACTTTAGGAGTATTTCTTTACTAAGAATAAACCATTGCATGTAGCATTTGTTGAAATGGAGAAGGCCTTTGACAAAGTATCGTGCTCTTTAGTGTGGTGGTCACTAAGGAAACTAGGATGAGAGCAACGGTTTGTGAAAGTTGTGCAAGCCATGTACAGAAATACTTTCAACAGAAAATTATCAATGAGTTCAATAAGGAATTCAATGAGTAAATACGTGCCTATCAGTGTTAAGTACTCAGCCTCCTTCTCCAAACCATAACAGGACTTTAAGACTAACTGTCCATGGGAACTTCTGTTTACTGATGACCTAGTTCTCATAGCTGTTGAATTAGGAAAGAAATTCCAAACACTGAAGCAAACCCTTGAATTGTAAGATCAAAAGAGTAAACCCAGAAAAGACAAAAGAATAAAGCAGCTATGCTGGAAATGCTAAAAAGGTGAAGGTAGGAATTACATATAATATAACCACTGTAAACTATGGGTATACAAGAAGTGTAGTGGGATTGCTAGTAGATTGACAGTGAAGAGAGATCTTTATATATGGCAGATCCTCTGGAGTAGTTAGCAATAAGAGAAAACTTGTGAAATACTTTCTTTTGAATATTTGTAGTTGATAGCTTCTATTACTTAAGTGACCTAATTATCTGTGGAAGGAAATGTTCCAAAAACATAAGTACCAAAATAAGGATAGTCTAGAAAAGGTTTAGGAGGCAGCAAGGAAATTCTCTCTTTGGTAAAGGGGTATGTACAAAATGTGATATTGTCTTTTCTTCTTATGACATCTCTATTGCATAATACAACAAATTCCTCTTACACCCAGTTTTTTTTTTCAGCTCATTTGCACTTTGCTATTCATAACAAATCACTGTACTTCAACCTGTGGAACATGCTTCTCTTTCTTTTTCCAGCATTTGAACATTCTCTTCGTTTACAGCCTAAGACTTTCTACCTTGCAACGTTTTACTGTGTAATATAATTCATCCTTCACTTGAAGAAAAGAACCTTTTCAGAAGTAATAATTTCTTGAATATTTTTCACCCTTCCTTAATAGGGCTTCACAGCTCTTTAGACCATCTGTCAATCACTTCAAGTAAGTCTTCTGGGCAGTTGAAGGAATTTGTTTCAAGATTCCCTGAGGAATATATGCGTATACTTAAGTGTATGTGTGTGTGTGTCTGTGTGTCTGTGTGTGAGAACATGTGTAAGTGTGCATGCGTGTGCTCATGCATATGTACATGTGTGCACTGCCAGAATAATATATACAGCAAATGCAGAGAATAAGTAATTGGCCTCTAATGGTAAAGTTTCTGCTGGTGCTGCTTATGATGATGATGATGATGATGATGATGATGACAACGACGATGGTGACGATGGTGAAAGTGGTGGTGGCAGTGGTAGTTGTCGTCGTCATCATCAATGTTGTCATTGTGGTGGTGGTGATGACAGTGGTTTTGTTAACAGCATTCTTATACACTTTCAAAACATGTTTTGATATTTTGAGAGGATCCGTACAGTTAATGGCAAGTTCTTGGTTCATAGTTTCTTTGACATCATTATGACTCACTAAGCTAAAGCTATTTCAATTCATTTATGACTTTAAACAAATTGTTTGAAATCCTTGACTTCTTGATTTCAGTGTTTATATTGACTATCTATACTGTGTTTGGACCTAATATTCTTTGTAATTGTGCTTCAGTATCAGAAATTAATGTTGCCATAAATATTGCTTTAGAAATGAAAATAATGAATTTACAAAGAGAGAAATAAATGTGAATTTTGTTGACTATGGAGGAATTTGAACTCAGAATGTGAAGACAAAGTGCCACTAAGCATTTCATCCAGCAAGCTAACTCACTGCCTTGATAATAATAATAATAATAATAATAATAATAATAATAACAATAATAATAATAATAATAATAATAATAATTGGAACGACTCATGTACTGTGAAGAGCATTATCGCTGTGAAAACAACATCCATTCATGAATTTCTTTTTTTTTTCTTAAATACATGTTTTACCTGTGAATTTGCGTGTGTAAACTGGGAATGCATACAACGAGTTTCTCTGCCCTAGGTGTACGAAAAACACTCGGCGAGAAATGGAAGAAAATTTGAAGAAA
>NC_068996.1:20781193-20782635 GCF_001194135.2 Octopus bimaculoides | reverse complement strand
AATAATAATAACAATAATAATAATAATAATAATAATAATAATTGGAACGACTCATGTACTGTGAAGAGCATTATCGCTGTGAAAACAACATCCATTCATGAATTTCTTTTTTTTTTCTTAAATACATGTTTTACCTGTGAATTTGCGTGTGTAAACTGGGAATGCATACAACGAGTTTCTCTGCCCTAGGTGTACGAAAAACACTCGGCGAGAAATGGAAGAAAATTTGAAGAAAGAAGAAAAAAAACAACATAATAATAATAATAATAATAATTAGATGAAGAACCTGAAACCACTGCTACCAAACAAGCAAAATGGATCAAGCAGACTGTAAAAAAGAATTGGCAGAAACAAATTGAGGAGTGGTAGAGCTAGAAACCCCTGCATGGACAGTATATTTTCCAAAGTTGAAATGTTGATGCAGACCAAGCAATAACCCATCAGTGGCTGAGGAGTTCAGGGACTGAAAGCAGAAGCTGAAGATTTCATATTGGCAGCACAAAATCAAAGCTTGCTTACCAGAAACTACCAGGCTAATGTTCTTTAAAACAGTTCTGACCCTAAATGCAGATTTTGCAACACATTTAATGAAACAATAGACCATCGCATTTCAGGATGTCCTGTGCTAACACCAACTGAATACAAAAATTCTCACAGTAGGGTAGGACAGTGTTTACATTGGAAAATTTGTAAATACTACAAAATTGACGCTCCTGTTTACTGATATGAACATCGTCCTGAGCCAGCTGGTGAAGGTAAAAATGTCACTATCCTCTGGGATTTTCTAGTCGACACCGACAGAATGATCCAGGATAATCAACCAGACATAATTATTAAAGACAGGGAAGAAAATACTTGTAAACTAAAAGATGCAAGTATTCCTACTGAAAAGAATATATCTGTAAAGGAATTTGACAAATTAAGTAAATATAAGAACTGGGAAAGTGAAATACAAAAGATGTGGCATTTTACAACAAGAATTGTTCCTGTTATTGTAGATACACTAGGTATGATAAAAAAAAAAAAAGGGGGGATGTCAGAAGTATCTAGATAACATCCTGGGAGAACCATGTCTCAGAGAAATCCAAAAGATTGTGCTGACAAGCACTACAAAATCCTTAGAAAAACCCTGTCAATTTAAATGTCTGTGCTGCATTACATGAAAATATTTCACTACTGCCCCTGCCACTTCCCCTCCCCAAGCTTTCAGTCATACTGTAATATCTCTTATCTTTCATACGCGCTAGGATGCTGGGTGTGTCTTTTGCAAGTGATTGTAGCAAACATGCAGATTAAAAGTAAATAATAACAACAACAACAACAACAACTAAGGAAACAGCATTGAAGAAAAAGAACATGTACGGTCAGTTTACAAGAGATGTGAACATCAAGACAGATACAGAGGACTGGTGGCTATGGATGAGGAAGAGTGACCTGAATAT
>NC_068996.1:20775915-20780535 GCF_001194135.2 Octopus bimaculoides | reverse complement strand
TACTACCTAGCTCAGATACCAGGAAACCCCAAAATGGCTGAAGTTCAAAACATAGTGCTCATGGGAACTGCCCATATCCTATGTAAAATACTGTCTATGTGATCTCAAATTTTAAAACAAACACATAATTTTCTTATGGTTTCTTAAACATTCTCTATCTACAAAACCAAATATATGGTACCCTAGGCATAACACCTACATGAACTTCTAACTTGTTGTCTCTTAAGGTCTCTGGGTGAGACTTGGATCCAACTTGTAGAAATGCAAAGCAAAAGTCAAACATAAAATAATAATAATAATAATAATAATAATAATAATAACAATAATAATCTATATAATGATCTGCTTGTTCGTTCGTCTGTTATACCTTAATTAGTTAGAGAGGTGAAGGTGGAGTAAGTGAGAAGTGGAGTAAAGGTGAGAGAGGGGAGGAGTGTGAGTAGAGAAGAAAGAAGTGAGGAAGGAGTAGAGAAAGATGTATAAGATCAAATGCGTCATGTGGCTAGTTGAAGGGAGAAGAAAAGAGTGAGAGAAAAAGACAGTGAGAGTAAAGAAGGAAAGAGAAGTGTTAATGATAAGCTGTAGTATGAGGAGGGAAAGGTAAAAAGAAAGAGATATGTTTACGATAAAATATTTTGCAAAGGGTGATGTTCGGGTGGTGAGGTTAAAGAAAGGCAGATAGAGAGAGATGGACAGGGGCAGCAGTTACATTAAGAGAGAGAGAGAGAAAGAGAGTGGCAGATAGCGTCTGCATTGTCAGCAAGAAAAAGTAGATATAAAAAAAAGCTGAACTAAAATGAAATGAAATAAGCTTTGTTACTGAAAACTATGGTGGTGTGTTGATAGTGAAAAGTGTTTTTTATTATTGAACTAAATTTATGTTTTTCTTCTACTTGTTTGTTCACACTTTACACTTTCGTTTGTTAGAGAGGAGGAGGAAGTGGAGTGAGAGAGAGGAAGAGAGAATCTGAGATGAATGAGAAAGCAGATAGCCAGATGATGCATTATGTTGTCACTCATATGGTTAGTGGAAGTGAGAGGTGAAGAGAAAGAGAGAAGTGTCAAAGGCATGAAGAGGGAAGGGAAATTTTAAAATCATATAATATATTATTGTGACTGGAATAGCTTAACAAGATAAAAATAAAATTGCAAATCATCTGTTCTTTCTTAAATAGCTTCTCTTAATCTTTTTCATTCTTTGGAATTTCCATGGGTCCCACTTATAATAATAATAAAGAACACTGATTAACAATGTTATGAGGAATTAGTAAGTCATAGAATATAACTTCAAAATCCATCATTGATATTTCATTTTAATTCTGTGCAGAATATTTTCTTTTCTTTACATTAATTTCTCCTGCCACCCCACTCCCCATCTCTCATAGAACAGACAATAGAGCATTTAACTTTGTTATCTCTGGCAGACTACTGGGAGGCACATAAAAAGAATCCATTACACTCCTGGAGTGGTTGGCATTAGGAAGGGTATCCAGCTGTAGAAACCAAGCCAAATCAGACTGGAACCTGGTGCAGCTCTCTGGTTTACCAGTTCCAGTCAAACAATCTAATCCATGCCAGCATGGAAAACAGACATTAAATGATGACAATGATGATGATGATGATGATGATGATGATGATGATGATGAAATAAGTAAATGATTTTGATTAGCAATGTAAGTATATTAGAGTAGTTAACAGTATGAACAGTCAGGAAACTAAATTCAAGAACTGTACAAACAACTCACCTTTCTTTATAATTACTGGGTCTTGTGGAATGAATAGACTGCACAGCCTTTGTAAGTCAACATCCACAGCAAAGACATGAGCAGGAAGCGAGTCCCAGAAGGATGATTCTCTGGTAAGGAAGGACTGGGTGATTAATACAGGACCTGGAAAGTGGGGCATTGTAAAGGTGAGGAGAGGAGGAGAGATGGGTAAAACGGAAATGCTTGAGTGGTGGTGACATGAGTCCAGTCAGCTGTAGAGCAGAAACCATTATAGTACTGATAGAAAAAGCAATGAGTGGAAACTGTAGAGACATAAGTATACCAGTGAGTGACTTTAAGTCAGTGGCCCTTATTCTGGATGCAGTCTAAGATATCTATGTGAGCAGCAGATGTGAGAGCAATACACCATTGTGGGTCCCACATGAACTTTGTAGAGTATCAATAATTGTTGGAGGATGAAGTATCTTCTGACCCTGAAGAGAAGGGCTAAACTTTGAGATGCAGTTCTAGGTATTTTTAGGATGTGTGTTGGCCAGGAAATATTCTCAATGGTGGTGAAGCCTACAACCATTGGAGTGACTGTGAGGGCTCTAGTTACGTATCCCATATTGCAGAGAAAATATAGGCCAAAACATGACAAAGATGATGATGACAACACCAGCAGTGCAGAGAACAATGACAATGACAGTAGCAATGATGGTTGTAATGACCCAAAACATTTAGCTTTGGTTAGTGGAATTGATAAAGAGCACATAAGAGAGTTTTCTTTCACCCTTAAAACTATCATATCACTGTGATATGAAACAATATATATATATATAGGTCAACTTCTTGTTTATAAAGTATTTATCATTTTGGTTGTTTAATAGTTAGTTAGTAGTGATAAATAATACAGTTTCTAAACAGACATTGTACATTTCCAATTAATGATAATCTAGACATAGACTCAGTTGTGTATTAGCAATCACTGTTATGTCAATAGATGGGTCACAGTGCACACTATTTTCTTCTAACAGTTTTATCTGGAAAAACGGTTGGGTCGTGTCCAATTCTTTTAAGACTGGTAAGTTTGACATGATTAATGAAGAACTGAAAGATGACAGCACAAGAAAATCATGGGCAATGAAAGGATTCAGAGAGCTGATGTTCTGGCAAGAAAAGACTGGGTGAAGTGATCAGTGTAATGACTGGGATAGAGTAGATATACTATGAGTGACAAGAGGAGACAATATAAATGATTTAGGAGTGCCTGAGTAGAGGTGGCACAAGACCAGCCAATTCTGAAAAGCAGAAGACACTGTAGTAGTAGTAGTAGTAGTAGTAGTAGTAGTAGAAAAGGCAGGGAGAGAGAGAGAGGCGACAAAGCTTATGTAGACAGGAAGTTGGTGAGTATTTTCCTATCAATCACTAGGTGTATTTCTTTGAATATGGTCTAGGATGTCTAGACCATCATTATTCCAGATATGAGATCAGTATTCCATTGTGGATCAGTACTTCTTTGTGGATTAGTGCTTCTTTGTGGATCAGTGCTTCAATGTGGATCTCTTTTGAAGTTTTATAGAGGCTCAGTAATTGTTGTGCTCCAGTATTTTCTGACCTTAAAAAGGGCCAGTGTTTTTGCTATAGTCTCTGTTATGTTATAAATGTGAGACCCACAGTGAAGGTAACAATGAAAATTTGTGGAGACTGTGTGTGTTGAAGTTGTATGTTGTCTTTGGCAAGGGGTATGTTATGTATAGAAGTGTTTCTTTGATATGAGTGCAGTGATTGTATCTTTGTTAATATGAAAGGAGACAACATCGACATGGTACCAATGAAAGGTGTTTCCAATATCTCTCTTCATGGTGTCAGTATATGTTTGTTGAGAGATGTCTAAGTAACATGTGGATGATGGTGAGATATGGACAGTTAAGAAAGAATGACAAGTGGCAACATATGTATAGGAATGGGTGTTGCTGGAGATGATGACATCTGTTTAGGAGAAAGGGTGTGTGAGACAAAATTGAACCTTGGAGTGCACTACATTTGATAGAGTATGGGGTCAGGGAGAATTTCTTCAGTAGCTTTCAAACCAAAATACAAGAGATGCAGTTTTGCCAATAGATTTATGTGCCTGGACATGTCTGAAAGCTTTACTGGTGTTGACAGTAACACAGCTGTTTTCACCAAATTTCTTATGAATGAGAGAGCTTAAAGTGTGTGACTAATACAGGAGAACAAATCTCTAGTGGAATTATTTTTGTGAAATCCAAGAGGTCATTGAAGAGAGGCACGGAGGGGTGGAGAAAGAGAGAGGAGAATGTAGTTCAAGGTGTCAGAGAATGGTTATGATGATAATACAACAATAACTACAAAAATAACAAAATAGTGGTGACAACAATAACAACAACAATGATGATGATGATTTTCTTTTTGAACAGAATAAAATGAAATTGTTGCTTATAAAAATCAGATTAAAAACTTTGTCACTTTCTAAATATGCATCACAAGCATAGCTATATGTCGACATTTTAGAGCTGACAAACTACTTTATTCAAATTCACAATTAAAATACATTTCAGTTTGATAAGTAAGTTGAACTTATGCCTCATGAAATTCTTACCTTCATAATAATAATAATAATAATAATGATAATAATCTGTATGTGTGTGTATGTATATAAAGATATATTACATATAATATATACATATATATAACTATACATATACACACACACACACACACATATATATATATATATGTGTGTATATAAATAGGGAGAATTTACAAAAAAAAGACAAAGACAGGTAGTGTAGACAACAAACAGATCTATTAGTATAACGCTCAGGAATTGAAAAACTCTTTAACGTTTCGAGCCTGTGTATATATATATATATATATATATATATATATA
>NC_068996.1:20759594-20775905 GCF_001194135.2 Octopus bimaculoides | reverse complement strand
ATATATATATATATATATATATATATGTGCATACACACACACACACATGTATGTATATGTATATCTATATGTGTGTTTGTTCCCAACCACCACTTGGCAACTAGTGTTGGTTTGTTTGTGTATCCAAAACTTTGTGGTTCAGCAAAAGAAATTAACAGAATAAATCCAGTACTAAGCTTAAAAAATAAATACTGGGGTAAATTTGTTCAGTTACACCTTATAATACAATGTGCCATCATGGTCATAGTAGAATGACTGAAACAAGTAAAAATAATATATATATATATATATATATATATATATATATATAAAATAATACAAATGATATATGAGCATATGCATGTATATATACATATATGTACATACCTACATCTACATGTATATATAGATGCATATCCGGGTACAGGACGTCAAAAAACGTGACAAAAAAGGAACAGGAATATAAAGAAAGCACAAAAAACGGACTTTTTTTATGGACAACAGAATGAAAGCATAGGAAAACCGACAAGCCACTTATGGAACTTTTCCTTCATCAGCTGCCTCTATTCTAAACTTGGTGTTTCGAAGATGAGGCAGAATGCGCTCTTCCCGCGAAGTGGATGAACCTGGTAAGCAAAGGATTCCAAAGTAGCATACACAAACAAGGAGTGCTGAACATTTTCTGGATTTAAGGGTATCATGAACTCCAACTTTTTGAATTCTTTTATAGGGCTTAGAAAAACTGAAGAGCTTCTGCTATAAGTGTGTGAATCTGAGAGGGGAATACAGTACATAAAATCATAATTAACTGATCTTCCTCTATTTACTTTCACCAAAAGCCAGAAACTTTACAGCACTTCCTTGAATGTATGTATGTATACATATATGCATGTATGTATATGTATGTATGTATTTCGGTCTTTTTCTATCTTTAGAACCATTCATAATAACAATAAATAACCATAGTGTATATTTATAGTATATATTTATAATGTACACTAATAATAGTATAAAGTGTATATTGCAGTGTTAATTTATTATATACACCATGGTGTATAATTATTATGTGATAAGTAACTACAGTGTATATTTATTATATCATAATTACATCACAATTTACTGGGTTTGCTAAAAATAAGTCTGACCATCTCTAAATACCTTCTCTATGAGAAATTAGTTAGGTACCCAAATCACCTATGTCATGATAGCTACTCTCACCCAGGCATTATAAAAAATTTACCACTCTTCTGTGGACTGAAAGATTGTCCTTATTCTATTGTGTATGGAACTGTGTACAAGGGTGAGTATCAAGAGCAAAGTTTAGTGTTCTTCATATGTTAAAAACATATCTGTTTATACACTTTACCATAATTGTTTAGTTTACCTTCAACTGGAACATTTTCTGGCAGTGCTGCCAGATCGTAAATTCTTAAACTGTAAAGAAGCCATAAAATATCATTTGTTAGGTTATTGTTGTTGTTGTTGTTGTTGCTGTTGTTTAGACCCAGTCATCTCTATTTAAGTGGATATATGTCAGGTAAATTGTCAGTGTATAACTCACACATTAAGCAATCCAGATTTAGGATTCCACTACTTGACTGAGGACCAAACTGTGTATTTCTGGCATGGAACAGTTTATTCATACAACTTACAGTATGGCAGTCTGCACATGTATTTTCTACATTGCTCAACCTGACACTTGTTTATAGTTGTCATTGTTTAGCTTCAGGTCAACTCTGATCAAAGACATTCCAAGCATAACCAACATGTTTTTGTAGTGTTTGTGCAGCAGAATTCATTATATAATGTATAATATATTTTAAATTCAAATTACGATAAACGTAAATAAACAAACAATGTTTGATTTTAGAAGCGTTGAGATTTCTTTTAGAAAGTTAAAGAAGTGATTTTAAATTCTCAATCGCAGAATAATGCTAATAATATAGCCTGAACAGGATAAACTATCCCTATTTTGCAGAGAAAAGTGTAAGAGGCTAGCTGTGGACTCGAACTCACATCCCCGTGATTACATAGACAGTAGTGTTTGATTCAAAGTAGATTTAGCTGCTATTTCTAGCAAGTCGAATGACCACATAGACACTCCACATGTAAGGGTGGCTGAAGTGGAGTTAGAGCAGGACAGTCACTTTCTTTAAGCTTCTTGTTGATAGTGTACATCCCAACACAGTGTTTGTTGCAGTGAATGAGGTTGCCATTGTTGCATGCGATTTTGGTTTTGAGTATATTGAATGAGAAAGGCAGTGAAGTGAGCTGGCAGAATCATTAACACATTGGATAAAATATTTAGCAGCATTTTTTTCCAGCTCTTTACTATCTGAGTTCTACTCCTGCTGGAGTTGACTTTGTGGTTGATAAAATCCACCAAGGGAAGGTATGTCAGAAGAAAGTAATTCAACAACGCGGGTTGATGAACCGTAAGACGTGTGGCCAGAACCTCCTGGAAAATAACCATAGCGAGGGACATTCCACAGTTGAATTAGAACAGTCACAAACAGTGAAAGAAGACATGCACCCAACGCCAGAGCTGAAGACACCTCCGAAAGGGGGGGGCGCCACGTCAAAACGGTAGAGGAGTAGGGGCCGAAACCGGACGTGGTTCCTCCTGATGATGTCTTGAGCTAACTGGATCCTATAAAGGAGCTGTTGTGGTAGCAGACCACGAAACATGGTTGAAATTCCTCCAAATACTAGTCAAATACAGGAGTCAATGTAATTGCCTTGGCTCTTCCCATCAAAATCTCTGGGTTTGAACTCTGCAATAGATTGGTGTCCAATTCAAGAATGTTGTGATCTCATTCACTCATATGCCATTGAAGCTAGGCAACTATCTTTAAGAGTCTTAGGACTCGAGGAAGAAAAATTTGAATAAGAGAAAGATAGTGTTGATGTAGTAGATGATGATGATGAAGTACATGTGATGGTCTTCAGTATTGTACATCTGACACCAAATTATTCTCCTTTGCATGAGGGCTCCTTCATTCTTTCATTTCATTCTGATCTTTTTTTGTGTGTTTTCAGATTTTGTCTGTGGGATGTTATTGCTGTTGCTGCTGCTGTTATGGCAGATATGTTATCCATGGCCATTGCAGCAACCACTGCCACCGCAACCACCACCATCATCATCATCATCATTTAATGCTGGCATGAGTTGAATGGTTTGATAGAAGCTGGCAAACCAGAAGACAATGCTAAGCTCTACTGTCAGCTTTGGCATGGATGCCCTAACACTAACCACTTTACAGAGTGTACTGGGTGCTTTTCTTTTTATGTGACACCAGCACTGGTAAGGTTACCAAATAACTTGTGAGACAAAGACACCTCAACTGAGAGAGGGAGTGGTAATGAGGAAGATGGTTTTGTGTTAGGTGATGAGAGGTTAAACTAGGATAGAAACAGGTGTCTTACTGTGGAGGAGTTACAAAGCAACTCCAGTATGAGAAAGAAAAAGGTGGTGGTGATGTACCAGGGTATACCCCCCCCCACCAAAGTACAAGGAAGTGAATCTAAGTGTAATGTTATAGAGTATTGGACAGGGTGAGTGAGAAAGAGAGTAGGGAGTTGATGAGAGTGGGGGAGAGGGAAGGAGAAGGGGAATGTAAAGAGTGGCGAACATGGGGCGGTAGGGGATCAGCAGGATAGAAATAATACAGTTTGCAGGAAGAGGACAGGAGACAGAAGACAAAGCAGCATTGGGTTACAGGAGTAGGGGGACAAGTGTGGTGCATGATGAGAAGCAGTTTGGTTTATTGAGATGAGGTGGGGTAGTGTGAATGACTGTAATGCATGTGTGGGTGTAGAGTACTTAATATATGGCGTTTCCAGAACTCAGTTTTGCTGAGGTGGATGGGTCTTCTTAAAAACTTTATATTGCCATATATCTTGGTCTTTCGTTATCTCCTCTCTCAAACTCAATGTCTTGAGATTTGTTCTCTGTACTTCAGCCCATATTTTCCTGGGTCTCACCCTTCCACTTCAAGTGATCAGCATTTCTTTATACATGGATATCCCAGACTGAGAAAAAGCAAGATGGTGGTGATATGCAAAGTACAATGGTTTACTTTAATGTACTTTAAGTACAATGGTTTACTTCTGTAGCAGTGCACTCATTATTATGCAGACTTAATAAAATAATTTTGCAATATTTATTTTGTTTTTGCATGTGGTTTGCAAGATTCTTTATCTGAATTCATGTATTGAAGCATATTTTATTGTGTCTGGTGAGAGTCGTTCTCTTTTAGTGCCTTATTAATTTAATACACTCACCGGTCTGATTTCCACTCAGTAAAAAATAATAAGTAAATGAGTGGAAATCAGACCAGTGAGTGTGTTAGATTAATAAGGCATTAAAGAGAATGATTCTCCCAGGAGGCAATGAAATTGTATTATTTAATTATTATTAATATAATTAAAAATATAAAATAATAAATTTAGTGGTTACATACACACACACACATATATATATATATATATATATATATATATATATATATATATATAATCATCATCATCACTTAATGTCTGCTTTCCATGCTGGCATGGGTTGGACTGTTTGACTGAAAACTGGTGAGCCAGGGAGCTGCACCAGGTTCCGATCTGATTTGGCAAGGTTTCTACAACTGGATGCCCTTCCTAATGCCAACCACTCCAAGAGTGTGGTGAGTGTTTTTTTACATGCCGCCGGCATGGGTGCCAATGACCTGACATTGGCATCAAACACA
Organism: Octopus bimaculoides; assembly: GCF_001194135.2. Taxonomy (NCBI): domain Eukaryota; kingdom Metazoa; phylum Mollusca; class Cephalopoda; order Octopoda; family Octopodidae; genus Octopus; species Octopus bimaculoides. Next base: position 20,771,187 of record NC_068996.1, on the reverse strand, counting down.
ACTATGATTTCACTTGGCTTGACAGGTCTGCTACACAAGCATAGTATATTGCCAAAGGTCTTGGGCACCTGTCACTGCCTCCATAAGGCTCAAAGCTTGTACAGTACTTTTTACGTGCCACTGGCATGGCTGCCAGTCAAATGGCACACACACACAGAACACTATCCTACGTGCATAATATTTTATCATACAAACATTTAAAGCAACAGGAAAGGACTCTCATTCCATGTGGGTCCTATTAACATGATGATGACAAGAAAGAAGGAAATCTAAAGCCATTGAGAAAGAAGTCACATATTTTCCAATAAAACAAACTTTGTTGAGTGGAAATAAAGAATTTGATTTCTCTAACAGTGTAGGTAATATGTTTGTGGATTTGTCATCATCTAAAGCAGTGGATTGGCAAAACATCTGATAAAATTCATACAGTATTCAGAAACAGCCCATTATATTCTAAGTTCAAATCCCATTCATGCTAATTTTGTCTTTTATCCTTCCATGGCCTATAAAATAATGTAAGGGGATGTAAACACACCAACGCCAGTTGTCAAGCAGTGGTTGGGAACAAACACAGACACAAAGACACATGCACATAGATATATATATATATATGACAGGCTTCTTTCAGTTTCTATCTACCAAATCCATTCACTAGGTTTTGGTCAGTCTGAAGTTATAGTAGAAAACACTTGCTGAAGGTGTCATACAGTGGGACTGAACCCAGGACCATGTGGTTTGGAAGCAAGCTTCTTGCAACACAGCCACGCCAGTACCTATGTTACATATCTTTAGAACTATGTTTATATTTTCTCAACTCATCTCGATCTGCAGAAATTAAAATTGAAACAGGAATTCTAGGAAAGCCTAAGTTATGAGCTCTGTTTCTCTTCCTTTGATTAATTAAATATATAAGAAATTTCTTTTGTTTATGTTTCAGAAAAATGTCAAAATTCTTTCCTCTTAATTTCAAAGGTTCAAAATTATCATCTAAATAATTCCACAACATTAATTTAGCTTCTATTTGACCTTCCATACGGCTTTTATTTTATTTTATTTTTATTTTCAGATAAAATTTCATTCAGTAGTTATTTCTCAGTTAATCTCCTTGACCTAAAAAGCAACCATGGTTATAACTTGTTACAGGATACTAAAATATTCAATATGAAAAAATTTATTATAAATGCTTTGGAATCCCGAAACAGTAATGAATAAAGGAAGATCGTATCCTTCAAAGCAGAGAACAAAAGGATTTCTGCCTTTTCAAAGGTTCTTCTTCATTGGGAATGGCATGAAACAAAGGTTCTCATGTTTCTTTTCTTTCTTTGGTGATGAATCATATCTTTTTATGTGAGCAAGACCATGGCAATTAACAGATGAGGAATCAGCTTGTCCAAAGGTTCAGTAACAGTGGGTGCAGGTGCACCCTCTAAATATTTGTGGGGACAGTGAAAATGTTTTGAACATACTCCTGAAAAACTTTATCACCAAAACAAACAAGTATAGAAACATTTCCATAATAATAATAATAATAATGATGATGATGATGATGATGATGATGATAGTGATAATAATAATAATAATCTGAGTTCAAATTCTGCTGAAGTCGACTTTGCCTTTCATCCTTTTGGGATTGATAATTTGAATACCAGTGAAATACTGGTACTCAACAAAAAATTTCAGGTTTTGTGCCTTTAGTGAAAAGGATTATTATTATTATTATTATTATTATTACTATTTTTATTCGGGACTGATGAATGAAGTACCAGTTGAGTACTGGGGTTGATGTGATCGATTGTCCCCCTCCCCACAAAAATCCAGGCCTTGTGCCTATAGTAGAAAGGATTATTATTATACCTGTATTTGTTTATATGTTAAGTTTGAAAAAAATTGACCTTACTCTTTTATTTGTTTTAGTTATTTGACTGTGGCCATGCTAGAGCACCTAGGACATATTCTTTGTAAGCCTAGTACTAATTCTAATCAGTCTCTTTTGTTGAACTAAGTTATGGGGACATAAACACACCAGCATTGGTTGTCAGGCGATGGGGTGGGGATAAACGCAGACACACAAACATACACACACACATATATATAAATATATATATACATACATACATACACAACAGGCTTCTTTAAGTTTCTGTCAACCAAATCCACTCACAAGGCTTTGGTCAGCCCAAGGCTATAGCAGAAGACACTTTGTCAAGGTGCCACACAGTGGAACTGAACCCAGAACCATATGGTTACCAAGCAAGCTACTTACCACATAGCCATTCCTGCACGTGATAAGCCACTCTCTCTTTATAAAAAAATTTGAACCTGTGTTTGCACCCATTAAGCTAATTTCTTTCCTGCACTTATGAGTTTATCTAGTGTTAAACAGATACCATAATTAAAGACAGCTAACATACCTAACCATAGATACTAGATAACAACTGAGTACTTTAATACTTTGAAGTGTTGAGATCAAATCTTAACCAGATAACTACATCTGCACTAATATAATTTCTCTTTTAGGTTCCAAAACAGACATTCCATATTTCTATACATTTGGAAAAAGTATATGCTGCATATACCTAGCTTTGAATGTTCTGTGCAATGCATTCCTCTAGTAGTTCCACTGTCTTTGACATTACTACTTAATGGACATGCTCTTGATTTGTTTTCATCTGTGGGTTGGTGCTTGTTAGCTATTTGGTATTGGTCTTTTATATTCATTTATAAATACACCATACAGTCCTTGACATTTACTATCCGTGTTTCATTACCATACACCATACATTCTGTAAATTATAGTAACAGAAAAATATGAATCAAATACCATATTTATTTGTATGTATCATACTTCTGTATAATGTACACTAATAATTATGGGCTATGAAACCTTTTGTGTATAATATGCATTATTTTCTCTCTTTAGTACTATGATATATAGAAAGAGAAATGTTTAGTCAAATGTATTATAATTGCATTGTAAAAGTTCACAACCTCAAAATTTGAAAGTGACATTTGAACTTTGCCAGTATAGGTTGTAGAATCCCGAAGTGAAAAACTAATTAATATGGAAGGATATAAAAGACAATAATGTAAAATGTAAACACTTGCATTAAACTACCATTTAAACACATGATATTTGCTCTCTCAATATAAACATATGTAATGACAGTATGCTATAAGAATAATTTCAGGAATAAAATCATTTATTTTGCTATATCTCCATTCTGAAAATGATAATGTTAATATATTACCTTTATTGATTATTTATTAATTTAATTATTATATGGACTAATTAAAGTTTAACTTTCAATATTGACACCTGTTTTATTCTGGCCTTTCATATTGAAGGTGAGTAACCCTAATTCTACAGAAAGTATGTCTACCATGTGTACCAAATATTTAATAATTATCACATCAGTTGACTTGGACAGTGGATGTAACTAATTAATAAAAAGTTTTGAATGGTATAACAATGCACTATAGGACAAAAAATGGACTATATACCTGTTGTAACTTGGTTATCTATAGTCCGATGATATTTCGGAATTACAATTCCTTCTTCAGATCTTATTTGCTATAGCAGAGACTCCAGCAAAGAAGATCTGAAGAAGGAATTGTAATTCCGAAATATCATCGGACTATAGATAACCAAATTACAACAGGTATATAGTCCATTTTTTGTCCTATAGTGCATTGTTATACCATTCTAAATTTTTTATTCTTTACAAACAATACACAATGCTTCAAGCGAACTACAATACTCACTTGTAACTAATTAACTTTTCTGTTCATGCTATCTTGAACATGGTAATGCTCTGAACAGGAAAAATGATAACATTTGATTTCATGTATAATGTATTCCATTGGTATTTAGGTTTTTGAAGAAAAATGCTCTTTCATTTTTTAGGTAAGTTGTTGTGACTTGATGGTGTTGCTGTATTCTGTCTCTAAATGTGGAAGTTCATTCTCATCAGGTATTGAAGCAGCTCCTGTAGGTGTTGGCCCCTTCCATGTATAAATATGGTTAGATGTAGCTTACAGAATGATGGTTTTGCTGTGCAGTCTTGTACAAGATAGTTGTTCCTAAATTGTTCTATTTTGGTGCAATGTTCTTGAGTGAGGACTTGGATATGGACATGCAAGTTTAGAGACATTAAAAATATAACAAATTCATAAAAGCAATCACAAAAATGTCACAACAGTGAGGATGTCTTCTTAGGCAGCATGCAGAAATTCAGTACTGCATAATCAATGCTAAAAATGACAGCAAAGAATCATAAATCTTTGATGAATTGATAAGATTGTCCAAGGTCCTTCGATTGTGACATTCTGATTTACCCACAAATGGTCACATTAGGATTAAAGAAATATTTTGGTATAAATTCATATGCTATACAGTGTATTATGTAAATCTGGTTACACTTATTGTAAAATTCATATTACTGAATTAGTTAATTCCAAGTAGTCTTATATGTAAATAATATGAGAGAGAGTGTGTGTGTGTACATGTGTGTGTATGTATGTGCATGCGTGTGTGCATGCATGTGTGTGCACATGTAATTATTTGTGCATGCATGTATGTGATGTATATGTGTGTTTTCTAGTTGTACAAAATCTGAATAATATTAAAGTGAGCCAATGTTATAATCCTTCAATTGTTAGAACTGAATATTCTTTATGGGTTTTATCTCATCATCTCTACCTTATAGAAGTTTTATATCTTCACTACAAAACAGGAATTTTATAATATTTCCAGAAGGAAACAAGAGAAGAAAAGAGGAATTTGTGGCTAAATTAATAACATGATTTCTCAAAGACAACAAACAGAGAATGAGATGATGAAGATTAAGGTATTTGATTTGGGAGTGCCAGAGTCTAAGATATATCACTTAATGTACTGACATTGAAAAACACAGAGTGTAAAGTTACTCTGTGGCAGCTATCTTTAAAATTGATGCCATAACTGAATCAAAGAAATACCATGACTTTATAACCAGAAATTAAGTATCACAATGTATGTAGTGAGTGTAACTAACACCACCTCAACACCTATAACAAGAAGAATAATTTAATGTATTTTTAATTATGCGTTTAACAAACATAACAAACACAAACCTTTATTTGATGACTTTTCAGAGTTAAAAAAAAAGCAAGAAAGCAAACATTGACACCAGCATGTCTCGTTATAAATAAATACAAGCACTGCTTACTCAACTAATTAGTTCTCCATCTGTACATACTGTAGCTTACATAATTATAACCACTGACTGTCACATTCATACAAACAGCTGTATTCTATAGTTTATTAGTTGTTCTATGCTGTCTCAGCAAACTCTGTATGAGATTGATTGCATGAAATCTGACAAGAACAAAAGTTTGAAAATATTTATAATGAAAAAAGAAAAAGAGTTAAGGGAAATAGCTCAAATGGACTCATGGCAGGAATTTGAGTAAAGATGTTAAAGAGGTGATACACTAAATGCAAAAACTTCTATACAAAAGGAAATTTCTCTTTACATTGGGAAAAAAAAAAGAAACAACTAGTGGCGGTTGTTGGTAACAATCAGAAAAAGGGGAGATAACTGTAAGAAATTAAGAATTAATCTCTCCAAGTTAATTTATATCATTAGTAAGGGCAGCAAACTTGCAAAATAGTTAATATGCTACACAAAGTGCTTAATGACATTTTGTTTGTTCAAATGTCATCAAGATCGATTTTGCCTTTCATTATTTTGGGGCAAATAAATAAATACAAGTTGAGTACTTGGGTCAATGTAATTGACCTGTCTTCTCCCCAACAAAATTTCAGGCCTTGTGTCTTAGCAGAAAAAATTCATATGGTTAGTGATAAGTAAGTTTGATTTGTCTGTTGACAAGGACAACTACGAACATATTTCAGTCTACTTAGTGTAACAAAGACTCTTTGATCAGTAAGCAAAAATGTTTTTACTCTGAGAAACAGAGTTACAAATAACTTTTTGGCCAATAAAATTATTTATAACCTTTTCTATTTGTAAAAAATTGTTTACTTATGAAGGCTTGAGTATACTGTGTTGATGAAGTTTAAATAAAAGATGTCCCTAATTATCCCCCTTGTCTACAAACAGCTCAAACTTTCCTTCCACCATGTTAAGTTAATATTAACTTTGAACAATCAATACTGAGTTTCTTGAAAACAATCATTTTGTTTTGTTAGCACATGATGTTTATAGTAAATATTTTTATATGTAAGCTTGAAAATGTATATAACTCAAACATGCTTCCATCCAATTCCAGTTCATCTATATTATGTAATTATTAATCACCACTATAATTACATATATCTTTGTTATAAAAAAGAAAAAAAACCCTTTTAAGAAACTTATACAACAGTCAATGTAACAATATTTAACTGAAGGTACAGTCAAAGTGGTGTGGTTAAGAAGCATTCTTTACAACAACATTGGTTTAGGATTTGATCCTACTGTGTAGCACCATGGACAAGTGTCTTCCACTATAACCTAGAGTTAATGCCTTTGAGCAGAATTTTGCAAAGGGAAACCCATTGTGTGCACGTGTGTGTATATATAAATTAATTATAGATCAAGATGTGGCTATGTGGTAAAAAACTTGTTCCCCAACCACATGGTTCTGGGTTCAGTCCAACTGTGTGACACCTTGGACAAGTGTCTTCTACTATAGCTTTGGGCTGACCAAACTCTTGTGAGTGGATTTGTTAGGTGGAAACTGAAAGAAGCCCATCATATATATATATATATATATATATATATATCTGTGTGTGTGTCTCTCTGAGTTTGTGTTTGTTCCCCACCACCATATGACAACCAGTGTTGGCGTGTTTATGTCCCTGTAACTTAGTGGCTCTACAAAAGGAACTGATACAATAAGTACCAAGCTTTAAAAAATAAGTACTGGGGTGGGGGGTTGATTCATTTGACTAAAAATTCTTCAAGGCGGTGCCCCAGTATGGCCGCAGTCTAATGACTGAAACAAGTAAAACATAAAAGATAAAAGATATATGTGTATATTCTTTTACTTGTTTCAGTCATTTGACTGCAGCCATGCTGGAGCACCATTATAAAGGGTTTTAGTCAAAGAAATCGATCCTAGGACTTGTTCTTTGTAAGCCTAATACTTATTCGATCAGTCACATTTGCTGAACTGCAAAGTTATGGGGACATAAACACACCAGCATCAGTAGTCAAGCGATGGCAGGGGGACAAACACAGCCACACACCTAAATATATACATACACACACATATATGTGAACACCACCACTTGTATAATGGTAATGCTTTTTTACAACCATTATATGATATCAAGACAAGGAAATAAACACACAAACATACACACATATATAAAAAGATATATGTTGCCTCTCTTGGTACCTGGTGCTAAATAGAACAAACTAATTTGAAGAGCATCTATCAGTTCAATAGAGCACTACGTTGATACAGTACCCCGAACTGTATGTTGACAGAGGCAATGACAGGAGACCGGGACCTTTGGAGATATGCTGTGATTGAGAAGATCCAGCAACTAAAGTGAGATTGCAGTCATGCATGTCTGGTCCTGTTAAGAATACCCCTGATGCGTCAGACAATATGATATGCTTCAGAAGACTTGTTGAGTCAAGTAAAACCAATATCGTAGCTGTAGCCAGTGCCCCCTAGCTGGCACGTAAAAAGCACCATCCGAATGTGGTTGATGCCAGGTCCACCTGACTGGTTCCCATGCCGGTGGCACGTAAAAAGCACCAACTGAACATGGCCAATGCCAATACCCCCAGACTGGCTCCTGTGATTGTTCTGAAAGCATAGCTGCTGGAATAAGAATAGACTGGGCAAAGTTCAGAGAGTAAAAGGCAGACTGTATGATGCATCTTAGGGTGTATCAATTTTAACAACTTACTAAAAATCTAATTTGGTAGTGAAATTATTGTGCCTTTTTATTCCCAGACTTGTGATATATATACCAAAATGGGTCAAAATAACTCTAACCTACATCAATTTTATCCTAAATTTTCAATATGGTGTTGTTTTGAAACAATAACTGAAAATTTATATGAAAAACTGATTAGACTCAAAATATCACTCTTATATTATCTTTTAATTGATTAAATGAATTTTTACTGTTTCATCCCACTTGAACCTTTTAATTGGTACAGAGATAGAGCTTTCTGTATCAGAGCTTCCAACAGTGAGACATTTTAAGACTTGGGTTACTATTTCAAGAACGAAATTCCAAGAATATAAGGAGCTCATACATGATATAATACCCCATCTTTTGCACCAGTGGATAAAAGCTAATGCACAATTCAAACCACTAGTGATCATACAGTGTCAAACAATTGAACTAAAACTATTGGGATTGTGGCGGAAAGCAGTACACACATCACTTGGTAAAGGAAACTTGGCAATGAAATATGCTTTTCTACACTCACTTGATACACTGTCCAATATTTTGAGCTGCAAGTGTTCCATAGTTTTGTGTTCAAAAGAGGATTGTTCTCTAACTGATAAGAGAGGAAATCATTCCCACATTGACTGCTGTTGCCCTCATAAAAAGAAGATACCTTTCCTAGAGCTAGATTTCATAAGCTCACAGAGGACAAAGACAGGAAACCAAGGTAGAATGCAAATGGGCTCAACTGATTATTAAGAGAGTAAGAGAGAGATTTCTACTGAGAAAAAGGAAAGGCCTTGTCAGAGAGAGAAGGAAGAAAAGAAGAGAACGTAGAGTGAAGTCATGCAAAAAGAAGAGCACTGCCATGATGTTTATCAGTTGTTTGATAGTTCTTCTGAAGAAAATGAAGTAATGTCAGATGAAAATTCTAAAGAATATTCAGAAGCCATACCAAAGAAAGGAATATACAATATAGGAGACATTTCAAACATTGCATTAGCTAATATTCATGACTATACTGGACTCCGTGAGGCTGCTGGAATTGCATCTGCCACTTGGATAGATGCAGGCCACATCAGTCAAGAGGATTCATCCTTGGTTATAGATCATAAAAAAACTTAGAAGATTGAAAGAAAAAGTAATGAGTGAGATATCTGATCAGCAAGAAAAATAATTAAAAGGAGGGCTCTCCTGTCTTTTGTTTGATAGAAGAATGAATGAAACCAAAGTTATGGTTGAAGTAGATGGAATTTCCAGAAAATTTCCAGGTCTAATCAAAGAGCACTACACTGTTTACTCTGAACCTGGTGGTCAGTTTTTGTTTCATTTCACAGCTGAAGTTGAAGTGGAAGGGAAAAAACATGCAGAGGTAGGTAATTGCTGATAATATTTTATACTAGCTTCAAGAGAGAGGGCTTGAAATTTCAGTGCAGGCTATTGGTGGGAATTCAACAGCAGTGAATAATGGCTGGAAGGGAGGTGCAATGAGTTATTTAGAGAAAAAAACTTGAAAGAAGACTTATTTGGATTGTATGTAATTTGCATAGTGAGCTACCTCTTTGTCACCTCATCCAGGTAAGTGATGATCTACAAAAAGCAATAATAAGTGGTTAGGTCCTCTTGGTAACATGTTGGATGAAGCAACACAACTAGAAATATATGCAAACTTTCCAAAGATTGAAGTAAGCCCTCCCATTCCAGTGTTGCCAGAAGAAATTGTCCAAGACCTTAGTGCAGATTAGTCCTATGCTTATCATATTGCTCAAGCAATAAGATCAGATGAAGTACCTCAGTTATTGGCTCTCTTGGAGATTAAGCCTGTTAGTCACAGCCATTGTTTAACTACAGTTCTGTGCTTCAGCAGGCTTTCAATTTCCAGACACCAATTGAAGGGAAGGGCTCTGAAGAATTTGAGATTAATTGTTGAATTTATAGTTGCTGCCAATCTTCTCAACTGGTTTAATATTAAGCTCAATCTGAAATGGGTTGATGGTGCCAATCATCTTTTGTTTCAATTGCAGCTTGTAAGAACACAAAATAAGTTGGTGAAGGATATTGTGCTACCTGTGGTGAGGAGGTCTGCACGATATGCTCGATCAGCAGCAGTGTTGCAAGCAATGCTTTTCATCCATATGTTCAAATCTTTGTACTGAGGCTATAGACACCATTCTAAGAATTAGAAGTACTCCATTTGAAGATGACCAGTTGGGATACTGTTCATTTAGTCAAAGAAAAGTTGCCTGGTTAAACGTCAATGCCACCAAGCTGTCTAAGTTGGCTGATTTGAGTTCTGAAGCCTTGTAACCACCATTGACAACATCTTTAAATAGTAAGAATCTCAAAAGCTTTAAAGACACACTAATGATAGTACCAAAATGGCCATCACACACTCAAAGCAGTAAGAGGTGTATTAAAATGGTCACTGAAGCTGCAAGTCATGTTTACAGTCATGAGAAGTAAGAGGGTTACATCAAAGCACAAGCAGTCAGCCAGCAACTTATCAAAAGAAACAACAGCAAGAAGGATGTGAAGACTTTGACTACTTTCAAATAGTATAATGGAATGTATTAAAGTATACATGAAACTTGAAACAGAAAGAAACTGGTGAAAACTAGTTATGTTCAAAATTCTCAAAACATAAATTTCAAACTCATATTGATGTTGTTATGAGTTATTTAAAATTGTTTTTCTTTCCAGAATTTTGTTTTATATGCTAAAAGGCAACAATAAATTACTACCGAAATTAAAGATTATGAATGTTCCAAAACTGACGCACTCTGATGCCTGTGTATGAACAGATATGCTACATAGCTGTGACTACTGAGGATATGCTAAGGCTTGAAAGAAATGAAGGTAGTACGTTCCATTGGATGGGTAATTTCACTGTGCATGTATGACAGAGTGTAAGTGATTTGAGAGAAAAACTGGGTACACAGGGCATCAAATGCAGCGTGCAACAGAGAAGATTGTGCTGGTATGGTCATGTAATGCATATGAATGAAGACAGTTACATCAAGACATGCTGATCTCTAATTATGGAGGGAACATGTGGAAAGGGTAGCCCCAAAAAGACATGGGATGAAGTAGTGAGAAAGGATCTTTAGACAGTGAGCCTCATAAAGGGGATGACAGGGAATCAAGACTCCTGGCAGTTTGCTGTGCTTCAGAAGACAGTCAAGCTAAGTAAAAATTGTGGTTATCCTTGTATCTAGGCATGCCCCCTACATCCCTCTTCAGCTGAGCACTTCTAATCTTACAGGCTTGTGCTTGTGGACTGTAAAAAGCACCCATACTGGTGCCATATAAAAGCACCTGTGCCAGTGCTGTGTAAAAGCACCAAGAACACTATGTAAATCAGTTGGCATTAGGAAGAGTGTCCAGATGTAAACCTTGCCAGAACAGTGGAGCCTAGTGCAGGCCTTGGCCTTACCAGCTCCTGTTGAACCATGGAACCCATGCCAGCATGGAAAACAGACATTAGATGAAAAGTATATATATATATATATATACACACACACACATGCAACAGGCTTCTTTCAGTTTCCATCTACCAAATTCACTCAAAGAACTCTAGTTGTCCGCAGTAAGAAGACACCTTATCCAAGGTATCATGCAGTGGGACTGATCTAAAACCATGTGGTTGGGAAGCAAATTTCGTAACCATATAGCCATGTCTATTGAATGTATTAT
>NC_068996.1:20758154-20759411 GCF_001194135.2 Octopus bimaculoides | reverse complement strand
ATATAAATATGCTGAGGCCTCCTTCGGTCATGACTGACCATGGGATTGCACCTAGAAAGTTACCCTCCCAGGCGCAAGTCCGGGCAAGGTTGTTTATGCCACCAGTGTTATCCAAGGGAAAGGCAAAGGCTGATACAGCTTAGCACCAGTGACATCACAACTCATTTCTACAGCTGAGTGAACTGGAGCAATGTGAAATAAAGTGTCTTGCTCAAGAACACAACATGCAGCCCAGTCCAGGATTCGAACTCACAACCTCACAATCGTAAACTCGACACTCTAACCACTGAGCCATGCTATATATATATATATAAAGTAAAGTTCCTTCCTGAGTCACATAGATTCAAAGGGACAGTTTCTTGTTTTCTGTGGTACATATATTTCCACTGGACAGGACACTTGTCTTTCACAGGAACAATGATTTTGCCAGCTGAGTGATGTTGAGCAATGTGAGGTGAACTGTCTTGCTGAAGAACATAATGCATCACCCAGTCCAAGAATCAAAACCACAATCTTACGACTACCCTAACAACTAAGCCTACTCTACTATATATGATGTATTCTCCAAGAGACTTTCAAACATGAGTATCCAGTCTCTTGACCAAACATATGACTGATTTATTAAGCACTCTGAGTATTCTACCTACATGTGTGTCCTTAATGTAATTCTCAAGGATCAGCATGATGCAGTTGATATGGCAAGGTTCTAAACAGTATGTGGCTAAATCCACTTGCAATTCTTAGATGGATATATGGTAATGGCAATGAAACTTGCTGAAGAAACTATGAAGTGGAACTGAGCATGGGATCTCATGACTGTCCAGTGAACTTTTTAACCATGACTTTCTCTCTCTTTCCATATATACATATACATATATATATATACATGTCTCTTAAAGGATAGAGCTCAAAATCAATGCATTGAAGATACTTTATTGCAGCAACAATTATAATAACAGAAACAACCACAATAAGCCAAACCTATGCACATTTCAATAGGGTATCCCGGAAAAATAAACCACATCATAAGATGTCTTGTAAAATATTGTAACAAATTACAACATATTACAAATTTCTGGATACTCCATCTCATCAGTGATGAGATGGAGTATCCAGAAATTTGTAATATGTTGTAATTTGTTACAATATTTTACAAGACATCTTATGATGTGGTTTATTTTTCCGGGATACCCTATTGAAATGTGCATAGGTTTGGCTTATTGTGGTTGTTTCTGTTATTATAATTGTTGCTGCAAT
>NC_068996.1:20744259-20758004 GCF_001194135.2 Octopus bimaculoides | reverse complement strand
TCAATTGCAATATTGCCCTGCAATAGTAAGCACTTGGTTAAAAATACATAGGTACACATCCAGTAGTATATTGGATATTGAATATCCCTTAGATGGTGTCTTAACCTCTAACTCATAGACATATATATATAATATACATATATGTATGTATATACATATACACACACACACACATATATATACACACATACATATACATAATGTCAGTGTGCATACACGACAGAGTGTAAGCGCCCTGAGAGAAAAGTTGGATTTAAGAAGCATCAGATGTGGTGTGCAAGAGAAACGACTGCACTGGTATGGTCATGTGTTGCGAATGAATGTGGGCAGCTGTGTGAAAAAGTGTCACACCCTAGCAGATGAGGGAACCTGTGGAAGAGCTAGACCCAGGAAAACCTGGGATGAGGTAGTGAAGCACGACCTTCGAACATTGGGCTTTACTGAGGCAATAGCAAGTGACCGGGATCTTTGGAGATATGCTGTGCTTGAGAAGACCCAATGAAACCAGAGCCCATGGCCTATGCCAATGGTTGTAATCAGCCCATTTATGAATACCCCTCATTCATTGGACAATAAACCTTGCTTGTGAAGACTTACTGAGGCAAGTGGAATCAAAATCAAAATTGCTGACATGGCCAACGACAGTACCGCCTGATTGGCACTCGTGCCAGTAGAAGGTTAAAAGCACATCCGAACTTGGGGTGTAACCGGCCCACTTATGAGTACTCCTCATTCAAACTTTGCTTGCGAAGACCTATTGAGGCAAATGAAATTAAATCAAATCAAAATCGCTGACGTGGCCGATGACAGTACCGCCTGATTGGCACTCGTGCCAGTGGAACATTAAAAGAAGCATATCCGAGCATGATTGTTGCTAGGGACACGAATTGGCTCTTGTGCTAGTGACACATAAAAAGCACCATTCGAGTGTGATCGTTACCAGCGTCGCCTTACAGGCACATGTACCAGTGCCACCGGACTGGCTCCGTGCAGGTAGCACGTAAAAACACGTTTTGAGTGTGGTCGTTGCCGAACCGCCTAACTGGCCCTCGCGCCGGTGGCACGTAAAAATCACCCACTACACTCTCGGAGTGGTTGGCGTTAGGAAGGGCATCCAGCTGTAGAAACTTGCCAGATCAGATTGGGGCCTGGTGCAGCCTTCTGGCTCACCAGTCCTCAGTCAAACCATCCAACCTATGCTAGCATGTATATATATATATATATCATCCAACCAATTAAACGATGATGATGATGATAATACATATATATATACACACATTAAATCTGGAGTATCTACAAGAATAGATGCAAGCGCTAATTTATAAAAACATGTGACATATTAATAAAAATCTGTAAATGTACAACCATCCAGATATCTAAGTACCTTATTATTTTTTCTAATATATAATTCCTGTACATCACCTCCAAACCTTCTTATATATATATACACACACACACACACACGGAGAGAGAGGAGGGGGGATGTGATGTCCTTTTAGTTCTCAGGAGTTCAAGGAAGGGAAGTTAACTTTGTTCTTTAGTAATTGTTGAAAAGTGAGTGCATTGATGGAGTGATAGATTCCAACACGTTATCTAAATAAACAGACTGCGAACAAATTAATTTGATAATGAATGGCAGTAGTTGTCTCATTAAACTTTTATGCTAACTAAAACCTTCAGGCACGCGTTGTGTTACGATGCCGGTAGGTTGTTGAATATCAGACATTACTGAAATCGTTTCAATAGCTAAACTTGTACACTTTTTCTTACTGATGATCGGTAGATTCACTAATTTCGACATCTGTCCTAAGTTCAGCTATATGGCTATCGCAGCTGGAATTCTAAGGCATTAGGGTGTAAATTCACCTGATTATTCTTTTTACTACCAAAACCTATTCTGTATCTTTTGCCTTCTACACACATCACACGAAAAGAAAACAAAGGACAAAAATCGGATTAAAAAATTCCCCACATGTGAAAAAAACTACAAAAAAAAATCTGGGTATTCTTTTGAGAGTAAGAAAGAGACTTGATGTAAATAAGATTGTGTATGTGTGTGTGTGCATGTATACGTGTTTAAGGCATGCGTTTGCGCGTACACGCGTAAAAGCGCGCGCTTGTTAGGAGTTAGTAAGAAAATTTTCAGAAGAGAATTGAAGGAAGAATGTCATAATTATATTTAGTAGTTTCATATATATATATATCTGTTTGATTTAACAAGCACACACGTCCTCTTACTCATTCTTTTCAAATTACCTTAACCAGTGTTAATGCACCAAAACACAGTTTAATCGCAATCAGTTAAAACCCAATCATTAAGATTTCAGCTCTGTCAAGGTTTATTCAGGATATTAAAACAACTGAACAAACGAAAAGGAATCTCTTTTTCTTTTAAGATGCTCAGTTTAATAAATAAAATAATAATTGTTGATAACATTTTCAATATCGAGGAAATGAAAAAGAAATCCATTTTTAAATAGTTTACGAAATTAAAAAAAGAAATGAAAGAAAAATACGAAGGCAAATCTTTTTAAAATATTGTAAATGATTCCGAATATGTAATTCTCAGGCAACAAAAATCACATTTTTAAAATTTATTAATTTGAAATACGATTGAACGAAACATTTTAATCGCAATACATTTTACTTTCACTTTACCGTCTTAAACCTAACAATCTTTCGATTTATTTCCTTGTCAAGAACTTTGTGCTGCAACGAAACTTTCTACCTGGCATATATGTTTTATACTTGCTAATTATTCAATAATAGCATAAAAATCCAAGGTAAGTTATATTTACTTTACAACATTAAATATTTCGTTTGTATAGTAGAATAAAGAAAAGATGATTTTCTTTATTTTACAGTAAGAATCCAAATGGTGAAAAGTTTAAAGTTCCTAAGCTAGAAGACTTAAAAGAGTGAATTGTATTCTTTATCTGTTTTAAAGTCTGTCACCCATTTGTACACCCCTGATTTAATATAAACATACATAAACTATACATACATACGTCCGCCTATATCTATATATGTATATATATCTTACATTAGGGTATTGAAACGGGTGATTTGTATGTATAGATGCACTTGAGGTAGAGAAATATTGATGGAAAATGTAAGGTCAGATTTTTGATGCTGGACCTCATCTTATCTAAGATGACAAAGGATGTAGATAGTCGTGCTGAACGGCAAACTCGTCCTACGTAATTCCAGTAATGAAAATAGACACTTAAATACATATATACACATTTGTCGGCTTTTTATGTAACTGTCTTCTTAATGTCTGCATGTGCTGTACAATATATATAGATATATATTTATAATGAATGTGTATATATTTCAGGTGACTTTCGATTGATTCTAATTTCATGTCCATTTAACCATATGAAAGCCTGAGCAACAACTATTAATCATATACAATAAAGGATGTCGCAATAATACTGTACCTGTTAGTTGATAAGCCAATGTGTAAATACCATCAGTGGTATGTATATGCAATTAGAGTTTAGATATGCACTAAACTTGACAGAAAAAAAAAATTACTATCCAATAAAATTGCGTACAAAAATGGTAGTAAAACAACAAAAACTTGTTAATTTAATTGATTAATAAGAGATAATCATTTTAGTTATATCACCTACGTGGTTGGCGCCGAAAAAGTATTTTTCTTGCAGCTAGTTCAATGACTAACTAAAGTGTCTGAAACTTATGCCACGCGGTTTATTTAAGACTCGGATGTGGAGAGAGAAAAAACAACAACAACTATATTATCATAAGCGATCTTCAACAAATGTTAACATTAGGACAGGAATAAAAATATTAAAACATACTTATCCTGGTGAAATAAAAATTAAAAATTAATTGAAAACAAATCGTCATACTAGGGAACCATCGGAACATATTTAGTTATATTAAAAAGAAAGATTTCCACCTTCGTACTGCCTGTCCTATCATTGGCGGTCTTTTTGCATACAAATTCATTATGAAACTCATTGTTCAAAGAATATGATTTAAATAAATGTTGGATATACATCTATATAATTGTTGATAGGAAATAATCAAAGAAAAAATCCAACGCTTGGTCAGATTCAGACTTGCACTTTATAGTAAATGAAACATCTGATCGATAACATAGCAATACTATAATTAGTAAACAAAAACTTACATCTAGGTATTTATTTGAATTTAAAAAAAGGCATATAATTGAAATAATATTTCAGAAACCTATTATTAAAATATACAGTAGCCAATGTTGAAATAAAAGTGCAATGCTAAACATTTTTTGACGAACATTCTCACAAACATTTGTTGGAAATTGGTTTAAATTCCTAATAAAAAAGAAAAAAACAATAGAGAAAAATTGATGGACTATGTTTAAAAAACAGTGAAGAATTCGGTTAGCAACGCAAACAAGTTGTTGATGGTATGATCTATTGTGAGCCTAGGGGAATGTCTGGGAATCGCTTGTTCGGTCTATCCAATTCTCTTAAAACAAACACACATACATACACACACATACATTTCTCTCTGTCTCTCTCTCTCTCTGTCTCTGTCTCTCTCTCTCATTGATATACTGTCGCTGTGTCAGTCTGCATATAATTTCATAGTAAAAAAGTGTCATATTACTTGAGAATATTAATTAATAGCAATTGATATTCAAAATAAGGTGGATTGCTTCAGAGTTATGCGTATAACAATCCGTATAAAAACAATCGTAGAATGAAAAAACGAACAGCGCGAATGGTTTATAGTATTCGCTTTCCGTCCGTGGCATAAGGAACAATGGAAATTGTCTCAGACGAGCGAACTTATACCGAAGACGTTAGCCCAGATTCTAAGCTTCAAAATTCACCCCAAGTAGGTCTATTTTAATGTGCTTCTACCTGCGAAGTCTTTATGTTATTTAGTTGGTTATGCCACTCCTTTTGAGTGCTATATTCTCTTCAACTGTGTTTTCTATCCCGTGTTGACTGTATTCAGTCAGTATACCTTTTTTTTTAAAACTACAGTTGTTTTTTCAGTTTAATATTTTAAAATATTACATATATATATTTGAGTCTGTACAGCTTGGTCATTTTGTTTTTCTTTTTATTTTGAACAAAAATAAATTACAGCTAACTTTTCATGTACTCTATTATTTATGCCACCTTTATAGTTTGCATTAAATAAGGTTGTTCGTCCAACATTCCCTACCGTAATGAACGATCGAAATATTTAAGTTTTTAACTCGTAATTTTCTTCCCGCTCTTGTAAACTTCGTCTCAATGTGTCATTTATTTTTTTGTTATATTCAGTGAACCTGTTGAGTAATTTATAATCCCAATTTATAGATTCGAAAACGGAATTTTTAACACGTGATACTCTGATAATAAAATATCACCTTTATCGATATACTGTTTATGTTTCATTTTATTTCGTATTTTCTTCGTTACTATGAAAAATCAATCCCCTGAAAAATAGGCTATTAAATATATTTCTCTAATAAATCTCTCTCTCATTGCATATATATATATATATTATATATGCATGCATACATATATGTATGTATGTATAAAATATGGTGTGTGTGTGGAGAGAGAGAGAGAGAGGGTTGTTCAATAGGTTCAACCAAAGCTGTTATAATCCAACTGCTTGAACCTTGATTCATGTTTAAAAAAAAAATTTATGCGAATTGTAATTTTGATTTTATCTTTATATTTATAAATTAAGGTTTATTATATAGACAAGTTTTTTTTTTTTTTTTGTATCAAATTTAGAATTAACAGGGGGAGATAATTACTGGATGATATCCGGAAGTATTTCTCTGGGACGGAAATAGCCGAAGAATTTCTCTTCACAAACAGAATCGGTAGCCATATTGACCATTAGCCGAAAAAAAATCACTGTCCATCCAAGCTTTTCCCGTCTTAAGTAAAATAGTTATTGTAAGTATACGAGTCCATGCTCTCTGGTTTGTAATTGCACTAAATTTTTGTTTGGTCACATGAAATAGAAACGTTGATCGGTACCGAAACGAGTTATATCTTCTATATTTACTATTACGTCAAGGCCTGGGCCGCAACACGGGAATTTTTTTCCTATCGTGAATACGTGTCTCATTCTCTACAGCTTTGTTATTTGTCACTGCTTATGCTAGTAAGCATTATCGCTTATTTTTCACTAATAAATTCTTATGTTTGATTGTTTGAAATCTGTTTCGCTATACATACCTATTTATATATTTTTTACTTTTATTTTTACCACATGGATCCTTTCATAGCTTTCTTATACCGGCTTGATCATTTTACAGCAGATTATTGTACTAATTGCTTTTCGATTTAATTAGAATCGTTTCAGTTCCATGTATTATTGAATTAGTTGTTGCACATATGCTTGTTTTGTGATTAATCAGTATGTTAAGTATTGATGTCGAGGGAAACGAGTTCAAGTCTAGTTGCCAGCTGTACGCTTTTCCAGATATAGACCTGTAGAGTAGTAAAGCCAAATTTAAAATGAACTGTTGAACCAGTTTAGTCTGGAGGATAAGACTCAAAATTTAATTCAATTATTTTTTTTTTTCACTTAGAAATTGTCTCAAGATTTGCTTGCAACATTTCTTTTGTTATATATATATATATATGTATACGTATATATATATATATATATATAAAATCCATAATACTAAATTATATTTTAGTAGGCGGTGCCAGCGATTTTATATTGTCTTTCACTGCGTCTCTGCCGGGTTGTTTTCAGAAAAATACTTAAGCGTTCTGCAGTGTAATCGCTTATTCATATACATACTTTACACGCACGCACACATACACACACACAATATAATATATATATATATATATATATATATATATATATATATATATATATATATATATATATATATATATATATACACACATATATATTATAATTGTGTAGGCTGGTGGTGGGGAAGAAACTGATTTCATTATTATTTGATTTATTGTAGACCCCCACGTCTCAAAATCTTTGTTAGAACACGTACGCACACACGATTTCTCTATCATGGCTTCTTTGGCATGACCTAATGTGTTGTAAGGCGCTAGTCATTCTGTCTAATAACAGACCAGGTTCGATCTTATTGCAGCTAAAAGAATATTTAGCTCACCTGTAGTTGAGATAGATGTTAACACGTTGGATAGTGAAAATGCTGGCCTCTTGATTTATTGTTCGATATATATATGTGTGTGTGTGTGTGTGTATAATGCCGGTACTACCTAGATTAGCAGAAATTTGTGTGGAGCTGCTAACTAGTTAGACATGTTCTGTGTTTTATAGTCGAAAGAGTATATTCGATTTAGTCGTAGTTTTAAACTGGAATAATGAATACCATTTTTGTTTAGATCAACTGTGATTTTTACACACACACATGTACATGTATGTATAATGTGCGTGTGTGTAATATCATACGATTTCTAGTTGAATGCTTGTGATAAATATTCTAGTTGTATAGTAGAATAGTAATACTGTCATTATTGACTCACATTTGTTCGATGTTTGTTTAAATTTATACCCTGTAATGTTCATATTTCATTTCAACACATTTCTTTTATTCCGATAAGGTAAAATTTCACATTGCTTTTTATCCCCTTTTATTCGAGGATTGAAAAAAAAAATTAAAATGTTAAAAAAGAAAAGGTAGCTCCTAATTTTTTTTATTTTAATTTTTACTGTTTTAATTTTGTAATTTAAATAATTCAAATATTTTCAAAGAACGTTAATCAATAATTTTCATTTGCAGTAATTCTTATACATTGATACAAATTTTGCTATCCTTATTGTTACATTTGTTATAGGTGAAATACAAATAAATTTATTAGTTGTCTGGTTAAGGATGAATTGAGAATGATGTTTCGATAAAATGTTTGTAATTAAATTCTAATTAAACTATTCATTCGCAATCCTGCCGTGCTCTTATTCAATTTAATTCGAAGTTGATCTCTACATCTGAAGACAAAACTTTTCTCTTGTTGGAATTGGATGTAATGTCTATAAACTGCAAAAAGATGGGTGGGGCTTAGAGATCTGTTAATTTTTTAAATTTATTTAACATGGACATATTTCCTGGAATTAAAATGCAGTGTGTCAGTTTTACAGTCATAAAAATGAAACCAAAAGTGCGACAAATCGAAAGCATTAAGCTATTAAAAACTAAAACCCCAATACAAATTTTCTAAATGACCGTGCAAATTACCCCTGAACTTAATCTTTTGGCTGAATCCTTAAGATAAGCAAATGTTTTAAGTATCAATTTCGTAATTTGGCCGTGAAATGCTTGCTTAGCTTTTTTGTTTTTGTGTTACATTAAGTGAGGCATTATAAGTCTTTTTAGGGTTTTAGTTATTTCAATATCTTTTGATTTAAGACAGACTTGCCCATGTACAAATTATACATGAATAACAGTTATTTCTATCACTGAGTATGTGTAATTAGTTAGAATATTTATGTAATTTAAACAAAAATCTTAATATTTTTGAATATTTACGTAATTTGAGTGTTTTAAGAAACTTTCTTTAGTCACTGACGTTGTATGGAAGTAAACGGAATCGGTAATCACAAATTCGTAACGAAAAATTTTAAAGCTTGTTTTATGTTTTTGTGAAATTTAGGAATGTATGAACTAGGTAGATGAGCGCAGTTTTTGTTTTTGAAAGATATGCAATTATATAGTTAAATTCCCTGTGAGTTTTGTGTAGTAATGTTTTGGTCCACAATAATACAAATTGGATCATTATGGTGTGACCTTTTTAGATTTTAAATTACTCGAAGATGCTATTAATATTTTTAGATGTATATATGTGTAAAATAACTCATTTTGGATGCATTGAAGAAATATGCTAGTATCCTTATAATCTCGGTTGACGGGAGTCATTTTTAGCAACATGCACTTTCATGTCATCTTTTAGAACTCCTCAAAGCTCTGATCCTAAATATCTTGTGAAAACTAAAATTTTCGAAAAATGTGTATTAACAGTTGGTAAAAACTGCAAGTAGTCATAATAGCCAAATATAATTCTGAGAGATTAATTTTAAGAATGTTCTCATTTATGGAGGCTTATGTTTCTACAGTTTGACAAATGTGGAGGACCTGAGAGATTCAATTGCTTTTAAATCCTTACAGTTCATTGAAGTTTAAACATTTTTGTTACCATGTCAATCTTGAAATGAATGAAGAACTTAGTCATTAAGCTGGTATTTGGGACATTAATTTTTAATGTGAAGTTTTGATGGAAGGTTTTAATTAGATCACTTTAAAATGAGCAGTTTGTAATACAAAACTGAGGGTGGCCTCAGATGGATTGGTATCAAGAGTTAAATTGTTTCTAAGTATCAGCAAGTTAACTCTTTCTCCTTTCATAGATACATTTTGTATCAGTGAACATTTTTCATGTTAAAAGGATAATTGTGAACCAGTTTCACTTGTTTGCATTATCTATTTCTTAGATTTTGCTTTATCAAAGTTAATCGCTGGGGTTGCTCATACTTTTCCATTAACTTTTGATAACCAGTCTAAACAGTCTCTACTTAGTTCAATTAAGTTACATTCTGTAAAACTGATTTAATGTAATTACACACTTTTTTTTTTTTTTGTTATGCCTTCTAACTTGGTTACTGTCATGATTATGAGATGGTTTAACCTATTTGTAAACTGGTTGCTGAGGAAAAATAGCACAACTTGAAACTTAAATAAATGCAATTGAGGGAGGACCGAGCAATATAAGTAAATGTCTAGGGAAAACACACCAAATCACTAAAAGTTGTGAGTTAAGTAATGAAAATTGGGTATGTTTGGATGTGTGTGCTACTTTGTAAAATATTCGGTCCATGTAGCTGGAAAATATAATTTTATGGTAATGACCATGGTAGACATTACCTCCTTAAGATATTTATATTTTGCAATAATGATATAAAATGTACATAGTATAAGTCAATGGAGAAATAACTGAAATAACTTCGTGTTCAATATTATTTGAAACTAAGCTTTAAAACAGAGGATGTAAAGAAATTATTTTTTCTGTAGTAAAATCTGTTGTCAACATAAAAATAGATAAGTCTTGATACAACAATGAACCTCGTAATCCATGAAGACCTTGTTTTATATGTCAACAGACCTGATAGGTCTTTTTGTGTACTTTTAGTTTGCTTAAATTTTAATGTATAAATCATGACTTTCTGCTTGTTGGATATCCAACAACTGAGTTGTAGCTTGTTCTTTGGTATTAAGGAAAGCATAATCTTTAGACAGCAAATTTTTCTTTCATTTCTAGAAATTTTTGATAAAAATTCTGAATGTTTCACAGCCACAAATAGTATAGCCTGTGTAAGAAAGGTAATAGAAATTAATGAATTAGATGATTGCATTGTTAATTATCAGTTCCTTAAGACATACAAGTAAATTGGCTTCAGTCTATTTATCCTTTTGTTATTAATCCTTTGACTGCCTTGAATGTATTTAGACAATAATGACTAGCACCCAGTCGTTATCGGCTTGAGGATTACTAACCCCTACATAAAAGTGAAATATTGGCCAAGGTATACACAATGTGTATTCCAATTTAATGGATATATCCTAAGTGCTAATTTCCATGTGTATGTGTGTACACATGCATATTCACTGGTTTAACCTCCACTTTCCTGTGTTTGGATTAGTCTGGCAAAATTTTGACAGATTTTCTACTGTTGGCTGCTCTACCTGTTACCATACATCGCATGATGTGAAAGCAAGGTAACAGTAACATGTATATTTATGACAAACTTCTTTTAGTTTCTATCTATCAATTCCATTCACAAGGCTTCTGTCAGCCCAGGGCTATAGTAGAAGACAATTGCCCGAGATGTGCAGTTGGACTGAAAACGTGGTTGTGAAGGAAGCTTTTCACCACATAACTACAGCTGCATTTGTCTCCTACAACAGCCCTGGGCTAAAAGAAACTGAAAGAAACCCATTGCACATACATGTCTTTGTCTCCCACCACTGCTAGACTATAAAGGAAACCAATAGAATGTTTTGAAATTGAAAGAAGCCAGTCTCTCTTTTTCTAGAGAATGAATTATAGTTATAAACAAGGAACATTGCATATAGTATTTAGTTACAATCTTCCTTGACATGTTTAGCTCTGAAGAAATAATATCTTGATTGAAAATAGGTGAGTTGGCAACAAAAAGAACATCTACCTGTAAAAAAAAAAATTGCTTACTCAATGTCATTTAGCTCTTGCAATCATTGAAAACTAGATGTTAAAATGATGTTACACCAAGATCATTTTCAACATCCACTTTTCTATCCTTGCGTGGCTCAGTTTGTGATTGGGTGCCCTTCTTGTTGCCAACAAGATTATTACCATGTTTCTGAGCATTCATAATGTTTTTGCTAAGCTTGAAAGATAAGAAGCCAGTATGCTTCACTGGATGTGCAATGTGAGTGTGCATGTTTAATAGTGTAAGCATCTTGAGAGAAAAGTTAGGTATAAGAGGAATTAGATGTGGTGTGCAAGAGAAACCATTTCACTGGTATGGTCATCTGATGCATATGGACTAGGACAGCTGTGTAAAGTGCCAATCTCTGTGGAGGGAACTTGTGGTAGAAGTAGATCCAGGAAGACAGGACAAGGTCGTGAAGCATGATCTTCAAACTTTGAGCCTCACAGTCAATGACTGGTGATTGAAACCTTTGGCAATATGCTGTACTTGAGAGGACCTGTCAAGCCAAGTGTGCCCATGCTGGTGGCACGTAAAGAACATCTTTTGAACATTGGGCCTGACAGAGGCAAAGTGGCAGAGTTCCTTAGTGTTGGGTCTCATGGAGGCAATGACCAAGATCTTTGGCATTGTTGTGCTTGAGTAGACCCACCAAGCTGAGCAAAATTGAAGTCATGGCAAATACTGTTGTCACACAAATTGGCACATAAAAAGCACCCATTACACTCGGAGTGGTTGACAATAGGAAGGACATCCAATCATAGAAAAAACATGCCAAATCACACTAGTATGGTGCAAGGACATTAAATGATGTTGATACATACATCACCATTTAACGTGTGTTCCATATTGGTATGGGTTTGTTGGCAAGCTGGAGGATTGCACTACACTTTACTGATTTTTGTTGTGGTCTCTGTCATTTATACTTGTATAAAGAAGTATTGAACACTCATGGTACTTGTTAGACTCAGCAAGATATGGGACAATGTAATGAAGATCGATTTTCTTTTAGCATTTTGAACCTCATGGAAGAAATGGCAAAGCATTGAACTAATGAGATATGGTGCTTGAGCAAACTCTCGCATGTCAGCGTAATTGACATGTTTTTGTATGTGCACAGTATTATTCTGTTGCTGTATTTAAATGTGAACAGAACTATATTTCATTTATTTGATACCAGTTATAGTTCTCCCTACCTGGAACCTCTTGTCATGCTCAGTATTTTCTCTTCATATGACTGCCTCACCTCTAACTCTCCTGCACCCTGTCCGCACTCTTGTTTTTTTTCCCTTCTCTCATACTTCTGTCTATTATTACCAATCTGCTACACTTCACTTTCTTTCTGTACTGTCAGTCACAACCTAATTTCTGCTATCTTCCTTGCCATCTTGTCTATGATCAATCATTCCATCACTCTTTCCTGCAATTACTTTCCACTCAATCTCTACAGTCATTGCCTAGTCTTCCCTCTCTCTGTTTATCACTGCCCACTCAACTTCTGTTATTCATTACACTAACTTAATTCTCACCCATTCCCCATCCCTAAACATGCTTCATTTTTTCCCCCACAGTCTTCAGCTGCTACTCAACCACAATCCTTGCTCTTGTTTCCCTCTCTATGCATCTTCACTGTGAAGGTCAATTCAGTGTATTCATCAAGGCCATTACGTCTCCATTTCCAGGTCCACCACACTAATCCCCACACTCAATTCTATAATGCTAGTTGCAATGTAGTTCCTCAACAGCAAGAAGCCAGTTATGTCCTTTCACTTTAAATTCTTCTTTGGAAACCTGGTGTATTCCTCTCTACTGCAGTCTATTCAAAGGGCATCATAGTCTTGTGAACTACATAATGACCATATTAGTGCTGTTGTCACAAAAATGCACCCAGAAATTATGCCAGATCAGACTTTTGAGCACAACGCTATCCTGAGACCTCTGAAATCTTGTTACACTGTCCAGTGCCAGCATAGAAGATTGGCTACAAAAGACCTGTGTGTGTGTGTGTGTGTGTATGCATGTGTATATAGGTATGTTAATTAAGTATGCATATCTAAACCTATGCATACAGTTATATTTATATAGATGTATATTTATACTTATTTTTCGTTATGTGTATTGACATGTCTATACATGAATATTCACATGTGCACCTTTGTCTGTATGTTCATATTGGCATTGCTTGTGTATATTTTTAATTCCTGCATGTATGTTTGGCAAGAAATATAATTCCTACTAACATGGCGCTGGGTTCAACTCTATAGTGTGAAACCTTATGAAGCCTTCTGCTATACTACAGCCTGCTAAAAGCCTTGAGTGGATTTGATAGTTGGAATGAAACACTCTCAAATGAGTGTATATACATTTATAGAGATCTATATGTTGGGAGATGGATGGATATATATAGATATTTCAGGGGATGGATGGTTATATATATATATATATTTCAGGGGATGGAGATATATGGATATATAGATATTTCAGGAGATGGATAGATATGTCGAGAGATGGATGGATGGAGATATATATATATA
>NC_068996.1:20735458-20742467 GCF_001194135.2 Octopus bimaculoides | reverse complement strand
TATATATATATAGATATGGAGGGAGAGATATATATATATATGTAGATATGTCTGGAGATAGAGGGAGATATATATATATATATATAGGGAGAGAGATATGTCGGGAGATGGATGCATATATAGAGATATGTCGGGAGATGGATGCATATATAGAGATATGTCGGGAGATGGATGGGCATATATATCCTGTGTGTAGAGAGAGATGTATGCTTTGTGTGTGTAGATGTATACTGTGCAGGTGTGTGTGTGTGTGTATATATATATATATATATATATATATATATATATATATACTGGGTGTTATATAAATATTGAGGATGGTTGTCATTTCCACCCTTGAAACTAAATGATCTGAGATCAGACTTCACTACTTTATCCCGAGTTTTCTTATTTTCCTTTTCACCAAGGACCATTTGCATTTAGTGATCAGCACATTTTTTGCAGATGTCCTCGTCCAGATGCATCACATGACCTATTCTTATCTCAACACATTTGTGCTTTAGCTTCATTTCTTTCTAGTGTTTGTATGGGCTTTGCAATCACAGCTTATGTTTGACTACAATGTAAGCATTTTAGTTTGTACACAAGCATCATACAATCTACCTCTCACCTTGAGAGTGAGGCTTTTTATTAGTAACAAAGGTAAACGTTGCCTGAACTTATCCAGCTGCTTTGTATTCTAGCTACTAGATTTTCAGAGCTCTTCCTTCACTGCTAATTAGTTCACCTAGGTAAAATGTCCACTAAGGATCTCCCTGAGTATTCAAGAAAACATTTCCAGTGTTCTTAGTACTTATTGTTTCTGCATACCTGCCACAGTGAACTCTTTCATAATCGTAAGTGATTACACACACATGCACACGATCTTCTGACTAGTTTGTCATTGGACTGTGGTTTTGCTGGGGCACCACCTTGAAGGACTTTGTCAAGAAAATTGACTCCAGCTATGTTATTTAAGTCTGTCAGTCTCTATTGCTGAACTACTTTAGGATAAATAATTCTTCACTTGAAAACAATAGGTTGGGCATCTGGCTGTAGAAAATTTTACTCTATAAATGTTATCTGACCCATGTGTGCATGAAAACACAAATACACACGGGTAAGCATATTAATGGCAGGCATGGTTGCTTGTTTAGAAAGTTCACTTCCTAATCACATGGTTTCAATTTCAGTCCCACTACCATGTATGACTTTTGTATTAGTGGAGCTCTGTTTTGTATAAACATGTGGCAGCATTGTTGTGTAGACATGAATGATTGTAGATAACTTGAATGACAATGTTAGCATCAGGAAGGGTAAAGGTAATCAACCCACAAATATGATGTCGGTATTCTTACCTAACAGGTAAGATGAGGTAGACCACCTGAAAGAAACTTCACTGCGAGTGGGCTTGAGGATCAGCCAGGAAAAGACAAAAGTGCTGCGTATCAACAACAAACAGGAAGAGCCAATCACAATCGAGGGGGCACCTGTGGAGGATGTTAGTGAGTTTTTCTATCTTGGCAGCAAGATCAGCAGATCAGGTGGATCAGACGAGGACATTACTGCAAGAAGGCTTGGCAAGCCTTAGCTATTCTTTGGCCGGTATGGAAGTCCACTTGCCATCTCAATTCAAACTAAACTCTGCTTATTTAGTTCAAACGTAAAATCTGTGTTTTTTGTATGGCTCTGAAACATGAAGAGCCACCTGCAGCAACTACAAGAAGATCCAGACCTTCATCAACAAATGTCTCCAGCAGATCGGCCAGTTAAAATAGTTCGACAGTGCCAAACACCGACCTGTGGGAAAGGGCCAACCAGGAGCCCATACATGTTCAGATTAGACGAAGGAAATGGAGATGGATCGGGGACACACTGCAGAAAGAACCCTCAAATGTGACACGACTGCAGAGAGAACCCTCAAATGTGACAAGGAAAAAGGAAGTGAGGACGCCTGAAGCAGACATGGAAGCAGAGCATTTTGGACGAGCTCAGGACCACCGGCCTGACATGGGAAACAGCCAAGAAACATGCCAACGACCGCAAAAAGTGGAAAATAACTGTTGAGGCCCTGTGCTCCACAAGGGGCAAAAAGAATTAAGAAGAATTCTTACCTAACCCATGCCAAGATGGAAAAAGTGCTTGTAAAACGTTTGATGTGTGGCATTGAATTCTAAATATGGAGCTCCTCTTATTTTAATCTCTCTCTCTCTTTTCATTAGACAATTCTTCATTCACATGAATATTTATCTCTCAGAGCTAGCCATTGAAAAAGAAATTTGATTAGCTTATTACTGTGGTAATAAAACCAAGTCTAGTAATATTTTAGGTGACACTTGTTCCTTCAACTTCAAGTACGTTATTTGTAAGACTTGAAAAGTCATTGATTGCATATTGTTGAAGCTATTAGGTGTCTCCAAGATAGTATTTTCAAATTACTTACAAAATTGTTCTCTGATTGCAAACATAGATTGCATCCATCTGTAAGAATTGATACATTGTGGAGGGGACTCCTCTCTCTCATACTATCCACAACTTTTAATGCCAGAAAAAGGCATTTATAAAACTGCTGAAGAAATGGGATATAAAACTGAGGTGCAAGCTGCATTGTAAGCTCCCCTTGTAGGAGTGTAAATCTAAATAGTTACTACAGCCTAAAAAGCTCCTTAGGCTAGTCACACACCTATTGAATGATAATATTTTCAGTTTACACTAAATACATGCAAAGACAAAGCTTGTTTTCTCTGCTCTGAGACTTCACTTGGGAAAGCTTACCTAAATGATAATTTTTGTGTATTTAAATCCTTTTAATACCTACCTTGTGTCCTAAAACAGCCTCTGTTTGATTGTTTTTAATTAAATACATGAGATCTAAATATTGGATAAAATACAGTGGGATTGAATTTGGAGTCACATAGTTGCAAAACAATCTTCACATAACTATATTTTCTATAAAGTTTTCAGTGTAATGTTAATGCTTCTTTTCTTCAATTAAATACAGACTTATATAAAAGTTTACTGCAGTTTTGTACTATTATGTAAAATGTTGAATGTACAAAAATAATCAATTCTAAATCATGGCTATATGCTCTAATGAAATAAAAATAAAAATCATTTTTAAAGTTTACTGAGCTCTGAAATGAACTTCATTTTATATTAAAACTTAACACCGAATGCTCATCATACTTTCTCTATAATATTGAAAGTAGGTACAATCATTGATGGTATCTGCCAGGCTTGCAGACAGAGAGCACTCTGAAGTGACTAAGTTCAACCTTTGACATGTATTCTGTATTACAGATTTAGCATATAAAATCTGGTGCCCTTTGTCTTCCCAGTGAGAATTCCACACAATGTCCTCACAAATGAATTTTTATTCTTGTGACACTGTTCATTTCCAGTTAATGTTGGTCAATTACATATTGTGCATGCACATATCCTTGCATCTCAAGTATGTGTGACTTTTGCCTCTTCCAGATGCTAGTTCACTAATTGTTATAGAATACAATCATCATCTCTAACATACATAAGCTATCAAAGTTGCTATTGACATGGGAAATATTTTCATACTTGACAAATTTTAACCTTATTAATAATAAATCCACAAACATTAGGGAGTTAATTCTATTTACCCTATGATATTTGAGAATTATCAAAGCAAGTTTTAAAAAATAAATGTGGAAATTTATTATAGTACAATATGATATAATGCTTTCATATTTGTAGACAAAAAATTCCTCTTTTGCAAGGATTTTTTTTTTCTTCGGTATTGATGATGTTGCTTGGTATTGCATCAGATCTGTATATTCTGCAGGTGTAAGTTTGGGGTTCATTAGTTGAATTATCGAATTGATTTGGTTTTTATTGAATCTAAAATCAATGTAATTTGTGGTGCAACATGGGTCTTTTGTTGAATTTCAGTTCTTTAAGGCTTTTGTAAGCATTGCAGATGGTGAAAGCTACTGACTTAGCTTTCCAAGTCAACTCTGTCAACTGCAGATAATTTGAAAATATTTGAGTGAGGTTAGTCCTGATCTCAGGATTTTGCACAGCTTCTTTTGCTCTCTGCATTAAAATACCTTCATTCTGAAAACTACAAGGTTTTTGGCATAGTAATTTCAGGCATCCAGCTACCTTACTCCACCTTGGCTAAGGTAGAGTACCCGATTGTCTTAAATTGCTCTTGACAGTTTTTTTTACAATAGCAGCCTTGACGGTGACAATCAGACAATCGACTGCAGGACAGAAAGCCATTATCTTTAGAGCACAATTGTGCAGCAGGTGGGAGAAGCAGGTTACATGGAAGAGCTTAGGGTAGATAACTTGTAATGCTTCCCCAGAAGCTGCCATATACTGAGCAGCATCAGACAATAATAGAAAATTTTCTTTTGTAACCACCATACTACTTAGTGAATCCTCAATGAGCCAAGCGATGACTGTGGCAGTTAGAGCTGATTTGGATGGCAAACATTCTATTAGGAACATTTTCTGAGGACTTTTAACTGAGCCAATAATTTACATTAACAGTTTTCTTCAATGGTCTCACTTTCATCAATTGAAAATACATTTTGATCAGTCAGGCAGCTCTTGCGTTTTTCAACCGTATTTGCATTAAGTATATAAAATATCATTGGCATGTAGATTGAGGTGGCAGTGGCATATTGATAGAACTAAAGGGACTTCTCGAACTTGGATTAGTGATCAGCAACACAACAGTGAAAAAAATGATTCAATTCAATCAGCCTCAGATAAAAATTTACATAAAATAGTTAACAAATGTAAGCAATGCATAAAAACATCAAATATGGAGTAACAGCTAGCATACTGTTGTAATGAACAGCAAGGGAAAGTACTTTCAATGATAGTTAAAATTTCTAAATAACAGGTGCAAAGAATTAAAAGTAAGTAGATACAATTGGATGGTAATAAATAATTCTATTTTTAAAGAGGCCTGTTTCATGAATCAGAAAAGAAATGCAATTATTCAGCATTAAGCAGTTGGTATCAATCACCAATAAATATTTGTAAAAGTACCTTGAAATCAGGAAAACTGTACAGCTAGATATGCTAGACTTCTGTGTTCAAATGACGAGATGTGTGGTGTCAATTTTCAACACTGAAAGGTAGGACAAGCCATAAGGAATGTTAAAAATAGTTCTGAAGAGGTAGTCTAGTACAACAGCTCTACTAAAAATTAGCAGTATCTAATAAAATTAAAATATTTTCTGTGAAATTTTTTTAAACTTTATTAATTTCAAAAAGTGATTAATTATAAAAATTGATCATAGAAAATTTTTTTGGGTTATCTTTGGATTTAACCTTAGAACATTTGTTTTCATGAATTTTAACTTTTTGGCAAAAGAATGCCTTAGCTAATCAGCTAGATATACAGCAAAATGAAAATGTGCATTTGATTGAATTTATGTGTATAAAAGATGGATTCCCATAAAGTTAGGAAAGAAAAGTTTATATTTCAGGAAAACTAAAACAATTTTGGACTAACCCTTTTGATACCAACCTGCCTGAAACTGTCCCTAGTTCTGTGATACAAACTTCCAGTTTTGAATTGGTTAAATTTAAAATCTACCATTAAAATTTCATATTGATTTCTATTCCAAGCACTTGTTTAATAGTAACAATTATTTTACTATATTCTCCATTTTCTGAAATTACTTGAATCAAAGGCAGTGTATATCAAGAAATATGGTAACAAAAGGCTTAACTAATTGCATAGTACTAAATTTTATCAAATAAGTTTTCATATTTTAATTAATTTGTTTTTAGAGACTCAGGCATGAATTTCATTTACTTTTCATAGGTTTATCAGAAGCTGAATCAACACTCGCTCCCCAATGATATGAGTAAACAAGGATTTGCGCAGCAGGCTCGAGTGGCTGCTGCTCCCGGCGTCAGTTCACAACAAAATATGTTTCAGCCTCAACAAAATGTAAGATCTCAAACAAGCGTAAGTAACTGCAACTTAGCTTCCCAACAACCAGGTGACTTTTGTTATCCTAATTCTAACTAAGAGTTTTTAACTTCCAAACTGAATATAAACTGGTTTCAGAAAACTGTTTTATTGGCACATGTGGTCTTTCAAACAGCATATATAATTTTTATATAAATCTAGTGCTGAATTTTTGTATAAGATTTGTGCAAATTCACTGAAATGTAAAATTATATTTATTATAACAATTGTAGGGTAGTGTCTCAGAAGAATTGTACAGGTTATTGAAATTTTAGTTGAATTTGAATGCTTATAAAACGGGTGCACCACATAGTATGAAATGAAGTAGTTCACTAATTGATCAGATTTTCTTACTCTACAGATGAATTAAAATTATTTGAAAAGACATAAATTTTGTTTTTTAATAAAATTGAAGTATGTATACAAAATTTTAGTTTAACCCTTTCGTTACTATATTTCTGACCAAAATACACCCCTGATGAGTTTCAATTAAATTCTAAAATAATCATGAATTTAAACTAGTCTTATTAAACACCTGTAACTTTTTTATTTATCAACATATTAATGTGATATTTGAAACATAATTGAAGAAAGGGTTCTTAATCAATTCTATTGCATAATTTTTGTCTCAAAGTGACTCTAATTACAGGTAAATCCAGGTAAACTGAGCAAAATGTAAAAATATTTAAATTTTGTTTAAACATTACCATAGAAAATGTGTCATCAGTTAATATTTAATAGGGTATGCAACAAAATTTTGATATAGAAGAATTGTGCACATCACTAGATTATCAATTGAATTTAATGCACAGAAGAACAGGTGTACCATAAAGGTAAATAAACTGAAATACTGGAATTTGTTTTTGAAGAAAACTAGAAAATTGAATACAACTAAATGAAATATACTCATACACACACATACATAAATACACAGGAACATATATAATAAAGATTTACAATAGAAATTAAATCAAAACTTGTCACTCACCTTACAGGTAAATTAAAATAAAAAGTAAAACTAAGTAAATTTGAAAAATATTTATACAATCTAATTATACATAT
>NC_068996.1:20716479-20734093 GCF_001194135.2 Octopus bimaculoides | reverse complement strand
ACTATGGGTAGACCCTGTCTCCTCAGAAAAATTGTTAATAAAAATATTAAAAAAATTTTTTACTCCATTCTGGTGTAAAATCATCATCACTGTCAATGTCGCCGCTTTCGGTTTCGGATAAAGAAATATCCAATTCATTATCGTTCACCACGTGCTTTTGTAGCTCATTCATTCTATTCTGTTGAAAAACCTTCAAATTCGGAATCACTGTTTGATAGCATGAAACTTCTCTTCATCTTCAAAGTTGAAAAAAATTAACGCCGCAAAAAATGTGGAAAAAAATCTTCCAAAGTTCACTGAGTTCAAATATCATGCCAAACAATGTCAGATACAATAACTCAACTGTTTGCAAAGTAAAATCACATGTTTTAACGAATGTACTAACGAGATTTGGGTTTAAATTTACATTTAAATAACAATGGGTACTCTCGGCTGGGTTGGTCTTATGAACCAAAACATTTTTGGGCCAGCTACGGCCGGGTTAGTTATGAAAGTGTTACATTTTTCATGAAAGTTATAAAATCATCCCACTCTGCATAATGTTATGTCACAAAATACATATTGGAAAGTCATTTAAATGACCATCCACTGTAAAGTTTTCTTCTGGTTTTGGCATTCTTATTGCAGTTGTGATGATTATTTTTGGGATAAGCTGAATTGAAAAGGTTACTGCTTTGCAAATTGGCATTTTCCTTTTATGCCACTGCAGTTATTAAAAAGAGCCTGCTCTCTGTTGCATTGAAATGGAATTGCAGCTGGTCACATTGCATTTTAACCATTGAAATTCAGTAAATAGTTCAGAACTCACACTATATTCTTAACATTTTTACCCTTTCAACTAACTGCGTGTCAGTCTATCATATTTGTCTGAACTACACTACCCATAGAACTATTGTAAGCAAAGGTTTACACAAATTGTGTGTTATCATTCACATGTAGTTAGTTAGGAAGAAATGGATTTTAAAATTTCCTTGTCTTTGTACAGTTTGCTGATGGAAAGCTGATATAAAATCAAAATAAGTGTTCACTGTAAAATTACTCAGTTGATTTTGACCTGAACACAAGGTGTTTCAGATAATTGGACTTATTACAATTCAATTAGCTTGAGAGCATTTTCTTGTTTGGAAAAAGTATATCTATCTTACAACTCTCTTTCTCATATATAGATTGAATTGTTTCTGGATTATCTTTGTTTCAGGTTATTGCTGTTTATCAAAATAAATACCATTTCAATGTTTTTTTTCTTTCTTTTTACAGTTTTTATAGCCCATTTATTACTGCCTTGCAGACAATATTTGTTTATTCTGAAAATTGCATTTTGTTCGTTTACAATTATTCCATTCATGGTGTTTTGGTTTTTGTGAAATGCTCTCAGTTATAGGCATTTTTACCTGGTATGCAAATATTAATTGTAGTCACTTTCCCTTCATATTTATTTCCTATTGACTGATGGTACTGTCGTCAGCAAGAGTTGTCACTTTTGAAAGCAGTTTTAAAATAGTTAAAGATTGCTTTTTTTTTGTTTTCTGCAGATTTCTAATGTCTATCTGTTCCCCCCCCCTCTTTCTGATGTGTATATATATATATATGCATGCACATAATATACAGGTATGAATAACATGAAGAGGCAATTGAAAATAGTATAAACCACACATTGAAGCACATTATTCTGGACACTTAACATTTGTAGCAGTCTGTTGCTCATAGAAATTTTTTAGTTGAACTGGCTCCAGTACATATTTTTAAACCTAATACTTATTCTAATGGTCTCTTTGCTGAACTGCTTATTTGTCTGATGGGGTGGGTTGGGGGGAACGCACGTGCACACACGTATATACATATTCAAAACATGCTTTGGTTGGCCCAGGGCTATATGAGAAGACATATCCAACGTTCTGCACAATGAGACTGAACCTAGGACTACATGGTTGAGAAGCAAGCTTCTTACCATGCAACAGGTGTTGGCAAACCAGGGTAAATTACCCCAAGTAGGGTGAAAATGAAATTCTTGTGGGTAGGCAACACTGCATCTGTCCAATGTAATGGGTATGTGTAGATGTCATGCCATTTTGAACTACATGCAATTTGGTTGCTAAAGCATTGTCAAGTGACTAAATAGGGTATTATTTGTCAGTTGTCTATTACCTACCTTGACCCTACTTTTTGACATGTTTTTGCTTTAAGTGGATTTAAGTGCTTATTCAATTCCACCCTTTAACAAAATTGATTGGACCCCAAAGACTATCCAAATTACTATGGCATCAAAATGCCCCAATTTTGATGTAATTGTAACAAAAATTAAATGTTTCTCCAAAACCTGAAGTCTAGAAAAATCCTTTTATTTCATAATGAGGATATTAATTTATTTTATTGCTTTTTATATTTATAATTGTATTTTCTATATAAATAGATTCAGTAAACCTTTTGACTTCAAAGAATCTAAGATTTTCTTTTCAAATCAATGAGGTAACATCTGTGTAAATAAATATATTTTGGGAAAGATTGGTTAAAAAGTTCTCTGACCCCTGCCATACAGCCATGCTTTTGCCTGTTTACATAGGGTCTTCAGCAGAACTGCAAAGAGTATTGTTTTCTCTTAGCACAGAAACTGGTGATGTAAAGAAATACACTTCACTGCATAACATTCTTTTGTAAGAGTTATCAAATTGCCAAAGTCATCATTGGATATAACTAAGAATTAACTTATGGAAATGAGCTGTTACAATAATTAAAAGGGTAGTCTTTTATTGATCCCTCTTGCTTAATCAGTAATGGCAAACTGAGGTGAAGGTAAAAGTTGTTGATTGCAGACAAACATCTCTTCTAATATGCTGGAAAATTCAAATTGTGTGCTCAAAATGTAACATCTTTAGTTGTTACAAAATCAACTAGGAATAGTTAATTAAAACATATGAAAAGACTTTGCAAGTTATGCTGATGCATGACCTGCTATATATTAATCTGCTTCACAAGAAAAAAAAAGGTTATCTTGTTGAAAATGAGAACTTTTTGGTATGGTGATTGCTTTGAGTATTTCAAGAAATATTACAATCATAGCATACAGATAAGTCTATCAGCATCAACAAAGAAGTCATAGATGCTTTTCAAGTTAACTGTTTAAATATTGACAAAGGAGGTTACACATTGTAGCAAATTTTGAATGCAGAAGTGATAGGTTATGTTTTGGAAATGAATGCTAAACTAGGCTTATATTTTCTGAAGAATAAAAAGCTGCACCTAACGTCAAGGCTGCTAGAAATTACATGACTCTTCAGTCATGATTGCATCAAGTTCTGAAGCACAAGTCAACTAGTTGTTTTATTTCAGAGGTACCAGTTATTATATGTCAATAAAATAAAAATGGGTAGATTAATCTGTCCCAAAAATGGGTTACTTCATGTGAAATGTTTTAATTAAAAAACTGTAATTACTTTTCTCATGTAATACCTTTTACATTAGTTTTTATAAATTTGAGCGATATTTGAAATGATCTGTGGGTTTTATTCTCCCCCCCCCCCCCAATAGTTTCATCTTATTGCATTCGGTGATTTAGTTTTTAGTGTTCTTCTAAAGTAATACCTGGGGTATAGGTGTTTGACTTGATAAAGGTTTTGGTTTGAATTGTCAGTAGATGCACATTTTGAATTGCTCTGTTTGGTTCAGTTCTACTGTGAGATACCTTGGACAGTTGTCTTCTACTGAAAGCTGGGGTGAATTTTATAGATGGCTACTATATGAAGTTGTGTGTGAAAATGCTTATGAAATCTTACTGTACCTTGTCAACAAATTGTTTGCGAGTTCAACACATTCAAAGATGTGAGATAAGTTAATTGAAAAACTGATGGGTCTCCATTTTGTAAAACAATGGCTCAATACTAATTGTTTAACATGGACAAATGAACGTAAGTGAAAGGGAGTGTGTATCATTATAAATGAATGTACATGTGTATATATGAAGCTTGTGTGTGTATATTATATTATATATATATATATATATATATATATATATATATATATATATATATATATATATATACATATATATATATAGGTGCAGGTGGGGCTGCGTGGTAAGAACTTTCCTTACTACCTGGTTCCAGGTTCAGTGCCACTACACGGCACCTAGGCCAAGTTATTCTACTATAGCCTTGAGAGTGGAACAACTAGTGTTGGTGTGTTTACACCCCCTGTAACTTAATGGTTTAGCAAAAGACACTGATAGATGTGCCAGGCTTAAGAAAAAAATTGAATACTGGAGTTGATTTATTTGACTAAAAATTCTTCAAGGCACTCTCAGCATGGCTGCAATCTAATGACTGAAACAAGTAAAAGATAAAAGATAGTAAGCGGCCTTCTTTTAGGCATGCTATATTGAATATGATTACCTTGTTGTCTTCATCTCCCAAGGTATTTTCATTTACATATAGGTTCCCTGCACCCCTTCCCTCCTGGATGAGGATAGTAAAATTGTTGATACCAGAATCATTTCTATGCCTTCATAGTGCTATCTTCACAATGAAGTGATGTTGGAACGTATCGCTTCCTCTGTGTAGCAGTCAGAGCCATAACATTGTAATGTGCTATGAGTATTGCTTCTGTCTCTTCTGTTGATGTTCAAATATTTGTACATTGCTATTTCATGACTACAAGACAGATGGAAATGTATTTCGCTGAATTAGTTCTTCAGTTTGGTATGTGATATATTATTATAAACACCAAATTTTTAATGGCTGTTTATTCCCACTTGTTTGGGAGTTGTCAAATCTTTTTCTTTTCGTTTCTAATTAATCTCATTAGGCTT
The DNA here is from genome assembly GCF_001194135.2 of Octopus bimaculoides. Taxonomy (NCBI): domain Eukaryota; kingdom Metazoa; phylum Mollusca; class Cephalopoda; order Octopoda; family Octopodidae; genus Octopus; species Octopus bimaculoides. The sequence continues at coordinate 20,729,292 of NC_068996.1, read as the reverse complement.
AATTTTATCTTTACATTAGTTCTTCAGATAATTATTGTGTTACATATAATTGTTCTTGTGAGATGTACATTGTTTCTTTGTAGATCTCTTGCAAAAGCTTTTATAGCGATGTTGATTTGAAAGTAATGCATTGGTTTTGTCTTTTTTATTGTAACTTTTACATTTACCTGATTGGCAGTTCTGTTTTGGCAAATATTGAAATGTTCTACAAGAGTGAAATGTAGCACCTTGATTTTAAACAGCTTTTTGACAACACAGAGTAGTTGTCAACAATTGCGCATAAAATCTGTAAATTACAGAGCTCTTAATAAGGCAGATATGATCAAGAGAAATTTAAAGCTGATTTGCAGATTGCTTATATAAATTCCTATACATAGCTGAGTTTAAATCCTGTACATATCAAATTGACTTTATCTTTTAGTGTTATAAGACAAGTATCAAGCATGTATGGTTTCTTTTAAATTTACTACCCTTCATCAGAAATTGTATGCTTGTATCAAACTTACAAATCAATAATTTTATTTAGAAATAATACATTTCTAAATCTCTCAGAGAGATCTATGCAGTAGTGATACGATGTAGTTGTATTCTGTCAGCTTAATGTGACAGTCCTCTGAAGGGAATAATACTACTGTTGGTTAGACCTAGGAAGCTGCACTGCTTCTTGTCGGCCTTGACACATTTCCTGTTTCTCCCCCTTGTAAACATAAGCTTCCTAGGTCTAACCAACAATAGTATTATTCCCTTCAGGGGACTGTCACATTAAATTGACAGCATACAACTACTTCATCGTATCATTACTGCATAAATCTCTTTCAGAGATTTAGAAATGTATTCCACTAGAATTATGTTTACAAGAGCTTGAGAGGCATCTTCAACTAGCAGGTCATGCTACTCCAGACTGATGACGAGCAAAGACTCAGTAACATGTCTCTGGATGCAGGCTTAGCTGGGTGGAGGTACTTGTCTCCCCTTGTAAACACAAGGACACGGGAAATGTGTCAAGGCCGACAGGAAGCGGTGCAGCTTCCTAGGTCTAATCAACAGTAGTACTATTCCCTTCAGGGGACTGTCACATTAAGTTGACAGCATACAAATACTTAATAATTTTGTTATTTGCCTTTTTTAATGTTAATTTGATGTAAACATAGCTCAAATTTACTTTAAAGAAAGTTATCTGCTTTCTTTACCCTTTGTTACTATATTGCTAACTGAATTACGCTCCACAATTTTATTCTAAAACAATCATGAATTTAGATTGGTTGCATAAAACGCTTCTTTTTCATTTATCAACTTACCAATGTAGCTTTTTGAATACCATTTGTAAAGGGTGGTATTCTATAATTTATCTGTATTCTTACAGCGAAAAATTTTGTAAAAAGAAAATATCATGCATAAACTGGAATTTTTATCTCCATTTTTTTTCTTTTGTGGGATTTAATTGTGAAAATTAAGAAGTAGAAGTGTGTAGTCTTTTCTCTAAAAATGCATATCACAGATGTTTCAGAAATGTGGAATACTATAACATTAAAGATATATTGTGCAACATACTTAGCTTACATTTAGATAAGTCCCCTTTGCTAAGCAATAAAAATGTTTTGTTTGTTACATCAAAGATTAACCTTTGATCCAAGAGCTATTATTGGTAAGACAACTAGAAACAGATATAAAAGATGAATCAATATTTTGTATTTGATGGGACACCATTGATAGTAGGGTGTCATTGTGGCTTCATCAGCTTACTGAAAAAGTTATACCTAACATGTTTACAATACTCTATAATCCATGGGCAACATCTGGTTGCAAATAAATTGGTTGGTAGACATAAATCAGTGAGCACTGTTCTCACAGCAGTAAATAAAATCAAGGTTCATGCATACAATTTCCCACATGGTATGAGCAGTTTGGTAATAACAAAATTGTTTTTTGAGGGTCTACAGGTAGGTTCAGAACAAAAGGGTTAATCTATATGAAACCAAAGAAGGCAAGAAACATAGTGATATATTTCTACATCCCGGATTGAACTGAATGATAAATCAAGAATTTCCCAATAAACCTTTTGATGACAAAGAATTTTGGTTTTTAGTGAAATTGTTATTCTTTCCCTAATATCTTGAAATGCATAAAAAAAAAAATGTGATGTATTAATTTTTATACTTTATTTTAAATCCTATGTATTATTCTAAAGTTGAAAGCTTAAAATTTATACATCTTGAAATTTTCTAGCGTTTTAAAATATTTAATGACTACCATTTCAGAATTATTTCACGAGCAACCCTCAGAATGTGCCAAATGCAAGAAATTATCCCCAACTTCAGCAAGCAAGAACTTATGTCTACGGATTGCCTCAGACAACTCAATCGTATACATCATCTACTCTAATGAGCCCTACCCAAGTGATGCCTGTAAGTATTTTTTTTCTTTTTGTTTCAATGATCACATCTTTGGAGGGTTTCAGTTAGTTAATCAAATGGGATCAGACCCATTCAAATTATGAGAATGGATTTTTATTGTAATTAACATTTTGTAAATTGTACTTTTTTTATAATTGAAAGTGCTCTAATTAAGACTTAACTTGTTTGTTAAATGTTTGTGGTCTGAAAGGATTATTTAAATTATAAATATCAGAATAATAAGGCTATTTTGATGATTTTGTAACTTGCAATAAAAACTATAGATTGATTTTGAGAGTTAGATTATGCAATAAATTCAAATTTGGGATTATTTGAAGAATATAAAGTTCTTCGTTTATTCTTTGAGATTATCACATATATGTAATAATGAATTAACATTGAAGTAATTAGAAATTAAGAAGTATCTTGAGTTATTTTTTCTTCTGCAATAATTTTGCAGTATGCATCATCTGGTCAAAGAATACCAACACCCCCATTCTCGAACCAGCCTCAGCAACCTTTCCAGATGGCTGCAGCTGCTACAAACCAGCCGTTTTATCCTTCTGCTGCACCAAATACGAGTAAATATTTTTTAAATATTTCTTCTACTCATTTCTCTGGTTTGCTAATTTACATTTTAACACTTTAGCATTTAAACCCCAGCCCAAACTGACAAGATCTAGCTTCACACCTACCCTACAATATCATTCTGAAATTGGATCATATGAAAATCTTGAAGCTACAAGATAATGCAGGCTTAATTCAAAACAATGTAGATAAATGTGCGTTACATTTGACAATCTGTATGCTAAGGATTAAACATTTCCTGAAGCCAATTTGTGTAAATTAAAATATTTTGTGCATCATATTTCCTTATTGATAGTGTATTCATTGATAGTGAATTCACTAAACACGTGTAGCAAATCTAAGTTTGGTTTTCTTGCAAAGACTATAAAAATAACTGAGTTCTTAAATTCCTATTCAAGTACAAATTCCATTTTTTCCCTCCTTGCTATCTGAACTGTTAGAATTGTTTTACTTTTGAGAAAAAAAAAATATCCTGTTCATAATCACTCGTAGTTTTTATGTTCACCATACATTTTCATAGATTTTTCTTTGTCTTCCTTCAAAAATACTTCAACTTCAAACTCACTGTTTGACAACTTGAAACTGGTGTCCAGTTTTCATCCATAGTGAAACATTTCAGAAAATAAAAACGGAGAAACAAGTATCTCCGAAAATTCCCAACACTCAGATCTCCTAAAATAATGTTGGACAGCGTAACTCTATTATTTACACGGTGAAACCTTTTTTTTACAAATGTACTAACAAAATTTGCATTGAAATTCATATTTAAATATGAATAGGTTGTTTCAGCTGGATTCAGGCAGATAGGCGTAGTTCGTCATTTTAATTCTCAGTCAGTTATGGATGGGTTGGTATCAAAAGTTAAATCTAAAGAAAGTTATTTAAAAAGATACTAAATTCACTTGAAAAATTTCTAATCCCTCTTGGACTGGACCAAAATTTGAAATAAAAATCTTGAAGTGTTTAATTTTAATGTATATGTATATACAATTGGTTGATGTGATAGTTCAATTATTATTTAGATGCATTTTTTTTCTTTTCTGTATGAAAAATCCTGGATTTTTTTTACTTTAATGTGTTTACTTATTTTATTTTCAGTGTATTATCCTAATTACCCAATGCCAAGGACCCAACAAAGAAAACGAGGCAGCAGTAAAATAAAAATAGTTGATCCAAATACTGGCAGAGATATTTCTGATGAAATTAGGAAGACTAGGCAGGCACCTGATGGTTCAGGGGTAATTATTTTAGTCACATATTTTGAATTTTGGTAAATGATTTTTTTTTTTAAGGCCAAAATGAAATTTTAAAATTTTGAGAAAATAATTGTGTTGGAAGACAATATTGTAATTTTTGTTTTCTCTTTTTACAAAGCATGTAAATTTCCCTACAACATACTCGAAATGTTTCCCTCTCTGAATTAAAATTTTGTAATTTTATTTCTTAGGGCGGATCAGGTGGTGGCGATATGCGTGCACAGTTTGCAGCACAGGTTGCAGCTACATTAAAAACACAAAATCAAAATGCAGCAACAAATTTCCAGCTTCCGTCTCTTCAGATGCCAGGAGGTCCAGTACCATCTCATCCTCAAGCTACATCTCAGATTGCACAACCACCTCTGGCTGTTCAACGCCCAGTAACACCACAGGAACAGCGAAGGCAAACTAGTAAAAGCCCTCCTGGTGTACAGCTTGAATCTACAAGTGTTATGAATGTAGCAAACTTTTCTGGTAATACACAAAAATTATCCGAGAATTCTTGCATCAAATATATGCCTCAAATGTCTTCTCAGGCTCAAGATCTGGTACCCAATCAGCCACATACTACACCTACGCAGCTCTCACCTCCAGTTTCGCCACCTGCCCAACAGACAGTTAGTCAACCAAAGCATCCACCGCAGATGTTCAAAAATTCCCAGCCAGCTCATTCCTTGCAAATACATCCTCCACCATCACAGCCTACACCGTCGCAGGTCTGTCCTATGCAGCCATCGCAAATGTCTGAACAGCAACCAAGAATTACTCCTCCAATGCCTCAAGCTTCAAAACGAGGGTTGTCACCAGCAACCCAAGTTCCTTCACCTGTATGCCAACCTCAGACTCTGCCACATCAAACCCCTCAGTTCATTGCAAATTCACTGCCTTCTCATGAAGTGATTCAAAATTCCCTGATGGCACCAGTGCCAAGTTTGCAGCAACAGCAATTTAATCCATCACTTAACTTAGAAAACCCAGAAGGAATCGTTAAAACTGAGTCTTATAATGAAGTTATTTATCCAGCAGTTTCAACATCAGAAGCCTTAAAAAAAGATGATTCCCCAGATAGACATCTGGATGATTCTGCCCACTCGCAGCCATTGCTATCAAAACAACCCTTACCCGAAGCTCTACCACCAGATACTAATCAGCAAGAGGTTGTGCACACAGAGGCAGTGAAACCAGTAAATATTGAACCAGATGATGTGGTAAATGAAGCTAAAGAAGAACCCTTGAAAAAAGAACAGCCTCCTGCTTTGAATGAAGAAGAAAAAATAGAAGTTGATACTGAAAAGAATGTTGTCGGTGGTGAAACTGTTTCTGAAACAAAAGTAATTGATGAGAGTGAAAGTGCAAGTGTTCAGCCACCCCCAGAAAACTCTCCAGAAGAAACTAGTAAGTTTTTCTTGCTGTGATTACAGTATTTTGAAGCATACACATCACTTTGCAGCAATATTAAATATTTTTTGTTTAATCCTTTGGTATTTAAACTAGCCGTATCCCACTCAAATAGTCTGTTTTGTTTAAAAAGGCCAAATTCAGCTCCTCACGCCTATCCTACAATGACATTCTGAAGATAATCACATCATTGAAATCTTGAATCCATTGCATAATTAATTCAAAACATTGTGAATAAATAAGCATTGCATTCGACGGATTGATCTGAATAGTTAAAGGCTTAAATAGCATCAGATTTATATAGTAAATGTGAATTAAGATTTTAAATTTATGGCTAAATAGCTGGCTTAACTTGTGCTTTATCAAGGGCTCCTTTTTTTTTTTTTAAATTCACTTTTCTATGGTGTGTTTTGGGGAATGTTTGAGAATTTTTAATCTTCCATGAAATGTGAAAAACATGGATTGGGTTTATATATATTTACTTCACAATCATATTTGTTTCTGTGAAAACTGGATATATCATTTGACATGTTATATTTTATAGGTGATAATTCAATAACTGCAATATTCTACATTTTTAGATCCATAAACATAACTGACAATGTTTTCTTAAGAACTAAAGCAAAACGCTTTTCTAGTACAGAATGTTGATTATTCTCTTGTCCTATTAGATGTGACCTACCTTGTAGGAGTGACAAAAGAAAAAAAGGGTTAAGTCTACCCTGTAAAGTGGTTGATCATGTTCATTTATTCTTTTGCTTCAATCATTTGACTACGGCCATTCTGGAGCACTGTCTTTTAGTTAAAGAAATTGACCCTAAGACTTATTCTATCAGACTCCTTTGCATAACTGCTAAGTTCCATGGGGGCTTTGGACACACAAACATAAATGCACGCATGCACACACACACACAACTGGCTTCTTTCAGTTTCTGCCTACCAAATCCACTCAAGGCTTTAGTCAGCCTAAGGTGTTGCACAGTGAGACAACTCAGAATCATGTGGTTTGGAAACAAGCTTACCACACAGCCATGCCTGTGCCTATGTAGAATATTTTTTCCTACATTTAACAATTGTATTTTTAACTTGTTTGATAAGTAATTTCTTTTTGAATTACAAATTAGCTGTCTTAAATTTATATAAAGTTTCAGAAGCGAAGATTGCATTAACTTCTTTAATACCAACATGTGTGACATTGCTCAAGACTGCAACATTCACATGTCAATTGAAATCTGGATGATTATAGTGCATAATATGAAGGTGAATGTAGCTCTAGAGAGAGACAAATGGATGGATTCGCTCTTCATTACTGCTGATATTCAATGCACTGCTCTGCTCATTACCTTTTACCATTCCTTGTTATCACATATCTTCGTTATTACTTCATAACAGTGGTCTCGTTCCGTGTTGGATCTTCTGAAACACCAGCCTATAGCTATCACATTCGCTCTTCCATTACCATTCTCTTAACATTATTTCATACCTCAATCCTATTACAATGAAACAGTGATAAATTTTATTACAAACGCTTTGATGCAATATTTCCAGGGTCATCAAGAGTTTGTGTCGGTAAGTAGTTCATTGTGAGCCTACGATATAGAGTGCTGAGTCTCATGTAATAGGAGTAGTGCGTCGTGTGTATACTTTCTGCTCCCCACTTCCCGTTTCATTACATTATATATACGATATAAAAGTGCATAAAGCTCTCCTGCTGGTGCCACATTGTATGCTCTGTAATAAAGTGCAAATAAAGTGTAGAGCTCTAGGAAGGCTGTGATTCTGAACAAATAAACAGTTGTATAATCTCATTGTACTAAGTTCAGCACAGACTCATCAATTGATGTTCACATTGCTGAGTCATGTTATACTTATATAGAAATATTTTGTATATCCATCATTTGTAAACAAGGCAACTTGTTTCTGCTTCACATGTATACTTTCCTGTGTTCATCATAAGGTTGATACTTTTGAGTGATATTATGCACTCTTTTAGTGTGAATTTTTAAATAAAACTTCAGTATTCAACAAGATGGAACCACTGCAATATTGTGTGTAAATTTCTATGCAGGAGTGTACAGTTATTTAAAATATATTCCTTAATGAAGATAGATGGAGATTGTGGAGATGTAAGAATAGTGGTTGAATTCAAAGTTCATGAAATCACTCCTATGTGTACAAATCAAAAATAATTTCATTCTCAGAATCACTGTTGTTCTTCAATGTGTTTTGTTGCAACATAGATTGGTAAAAGTTTTCAAAATTTATGCTATTTAAGTTTTACTTTTGCAATTTATTTTTAAATAAAATTCATATTTACAGTAAAGGATTCAAAGAAAGAAAAGACAAAAGTAAATGAGACATTAAATGTTGGAAAAACTAAAGAAGCTGAAAATGACAATGTTGATAAACCAGAGGTGAGTGTATTACTATCAAATTTTAGCTCATAAAGTTTTGAGAAATTTAATGAAATGTAGTTAGTCCAAGATAAAAATAATAAAGCTATAAATTATTGCATGAATTTGGATAAAATATTTTGAGTATAATAATCATTGGTTACATTGTTAATATAGGTTTTAACTTTTTGTCGTGTCATTGTCACCTGCCCAAGTAGGTTGAGTACAGTTGAGTTGATTAAACATGTTTTTACATATATTTACGAAATATCAATTTCCTGTCTTAGGCTTGAATTTGTGCTCTAGTTAGTTGCTAACTCAGAAGCTGCATGATTCCCATTAGAAGTATTTTGAGATATTTAAAAAATATTTTTCTGTATCATTTATCTGTTATAATTTTTGTTATGTATGAAACGGATCAATTTGAGGTTCACAAAATTTTGAAAGAATTGGTAGCAGTAAATAATGCATGTTAGATGTGGAGTAGGTATCTTGATTTCTGCTAACGATAGCAACTTGGGCAGCGGCAATAAAAGTGATAGTTGTATAACAAACAAAATGAAATGAAATTTTGTAAATATTCCGCTTCAAAGTTTTTCATATTAAACTGGACCTAAATCAGTTTTTTTGAGCACTCAGAACTGAGCAGCACTAAATGTGTTTTAATATATTTTGAAATCAGTAGACACCAGAGCTAAATATCCTGCAGCTTGTGAACTTTGACAAACTACTACTATATAAAGGGTTTGCAAAGTCACCTGCCTGTTTCTTATTTAAATATATTTTTATGTATTTATAGTTCATGTTTTTTTTTCAATATTTGTCAAATGGTAGTACTAAAGATACAATTGAAATACAATCACAAATTCCTTTACATTTTCAATGTTTAAAGAATACCGAAACCGAAGAAGTTAAAGACCCTGTGAAACAATCTGAAACTGCCAATGTTATAGAGAAGGAAGAAGAGGTAGCCAAAGAAGCAATAGATGTAAAGAACATTGTAATTAATATTGAAGATAAGGTTGTTGCTGATGAGAATGAGAAAAATGAAGCAAAGAACATTGAAGATGCTGCTGAGGAATCTGATGAAAGCATCTTAGGATACAAGTACAAAGAGGGTTAGTTGAATACTATGTTTGCAAATAATGCTCCATTAGTCTAAATATTGACATTTTATTTGGTTGAGATATGTAAAGTTGAGCTTCCATTTGAAGCATGTAGCATACAATGAAGTAATTCTCATTATGAATTAAAGCGAAAGTATACTCTCAGCTTTTAAAATAGCTTTGGGTATGTGTGTGCATGTATGTGGATGAAATATATTTGTAATGTGAATGTATTGTAATTGTTTTTTCTTTTTCTTTTTTTTTTTCTTCTTACTACACACTAAATTTTTTTTTTTTTTTTTTTAGATCAATGGAGTCCTTTACATCCTGAACGAAAGAAGCAGTATGACCGAGACTTTCTATTGAAATTGCAGTTTGCAAATGAATCTCTTTTAATGCCACTGGGACTTCCTGACCTGCCTGATGTTATATTAACTAAAGTAAATTTTTTTTCCCTTAAGCATCACCTGTCCAAACTATTATTGTATTGCATGCTTCAGTTAAATAAAATTTCAAATTGACTTCAATCATTTAGCTCAGCCAGTATCTAGCTATGTAGTATTTGGGCAGTTTGCAATCCATCTATCTTTTCATTGAACATCTGTGAGAATTTATGGAAGAAATCTATTTTGCCAAATTTTTGAAATACTTGTAAGGATTGTTATTTTGTTTCAAATGTTTCTCTGCCTGCAAGTAATTTTGACTTGCTTGTATCACTAATGTTCTGAATGTATTATGTGAGCAAGGACTGGGAAATTACTTTTCACTGTATTTTGTAATAGCTGTCCATGATTGTACTATTATACTGGCGAGCTGGTAGCACTAAATCATTTTAATTATTCTCAAATAATTTCAGTTGATATATTTATAATGGTAGGAGCCAGAACAAAAATAACATCAATGAAGTTATTTGGTTAGATTTAAAATACTCGAGTTTTTCTTTTCAAACAGAATTTTCTCTTTTGTTATTCAGCCACATGAGCCAGAAAGAAGTTTTGAAAAGGTCCCTGGATCTGGTTCTTTTGAAAGTGTTTTTGATTTTACACCAAAATATATGAGGGCATCTAAAACTGTACGTAACATTGTTGCTTTATGAATTTTATTAGTATTAGAAACTTGAGATATTTTACATGATGTTCCATTCTAGTTTTTCTCCTTAGGGACTTTTCTAGTGTAGAAATCTAATCTAAGAAAATTACTATAATTGTAAACAAATGAGATTATTAACCCTTTTGTTACTATATTTCTTATCAAAATACACTCCTTATGTGTTTCAATGAAATTCTAAAATAATTGTGAATTGAGACTGGTTTCATAAAACAGCTCCAACTTTTTTTATTTATCAACATGTTGTGATTTTAGGAATGCAATTCAACTAACGCTTGTTAACCAAATCTGTTTCATAATTTTTGTCTCAAAGTGAATCTAATTACAGGTAAATTCAACAAAGCATAACATTATTAAATGTTATTTAAATATCAGCATAGAAAATGAGTTTTTAACTAATGTCAGATGAGTATGCAACAAAAATTTTGATAGTAAGGAATGGTGCAAATAACTGAGTTATTTAACATGAATTTAATCCACATAAGACAAGTGTGCCATGAAGGTAAAATAGAACAAAATACTGGAATTTGTCTTTGGAGAAAACTAGGAAATGAAATATGCTCACATATGTAAATACACACTTCCTGAGAAAGACTAGGTCAACCCTGTCTCCTCAGAAAAATTGTTAATAAAACATTGAAGTTTTTATGCCATTCTGGTGTAAGACAATCCCCGATGTTGCCGCATTCAGATTCTTCAGAGTTGCTGCTTTCGGTTTCAGATACAGAAATATCTGATTAATTTTCATTCACCATATGCTTTTGTACCTCAGTCTTTTCCTTGATATCTCCATATCTTCCTTTGAAAAACCTTCAAATTCTGAATCACTGCTTGATAGCATGAAACTCCTCTCCATTTTCAAAGTTGAAAAAAATTAACGCAAGAAAAAATAGGGGGAAAATTCACTGAGTTCAAATATCGTGCCAAACAATGTCAGATGCAATAACTCAACTGTTTACAAAGTGAAATCATGTGTTTTCACGAATGTACTAACAAGATTTGTGTTCAAATTTACATTTAAATAACAATGATTACTCTCAGCCAGCTACAGCCGAGTTGGTCTTGTGAACGAAAAACATTTTCTGCCATCTACGGCTGGGTTAGTATCAAAAGAGTCAATATTATTGATACTAACAAGATATGTGCTGAAATTTTTGTTTAAATATGAATAGGTTGTTACAGCTGGATTCAAGTGGTTTGGTATCATTCACCATTTTAATTCTTGGGCAGGTACAAGCAGCTTGGAATCGAGAGGGTTAAAGTTATATGAAACTAAGTACATTATGTCATGATGTTTTTAAAGATTTCTTTTTTTCTCTCCTTTTAAGCCTGGAAGTGTTAGAAATATTCCCAAAAGAGGTAGCCAGCAAGGGGGCGTACGTAAAGAAGTAAAGAAAATAACTGGAGTCAGTTTATCGACTGAGGTGCCACTAAAAAGATGTGATAATGCTTGGAAACCAACACATAAACAAAGTAAGGAGGAGGAGGAAGATGATGAGGATGATGTAAGTAGCCATTTCTGGTTAATCCCATTCATGTATTTCCTTTTGCAGCATTTTTATAAAGCTCAGGTTTAGTGATGTTAATGGTCATAAAGTTTCTTTGTTTATATCTGTATATAAATAAAGGCTTGTATTTTTTTCTTAGGAAACAATAGAATACTGCTTAACTTATGTTATCGTACAACATTGTTTGGCCATGTTGCTAGATTTTTTTTTCTTTCCCTCTGAGTTAGACCCTGCTTTACCATGTTCTTAGTTAGAAGTATTTGAAAGAATACAGTGACACTGGCAAATGGAAAGCTGTGCTTTTTCATGTGCCACCCTGCATATCATTGATTAAAAATTCCTTAACCTAAAGTTTGGGTTCAAAGCATCTCAGCTAAATATAGTGCGAACCTCCTTAGCAGAGACCAAGATTGATTCCTTGTACTAGATAATAGCACACAAGATAAATGCAGAATTTTTATGTCTGTATTTCAAGTAAGAAAAGCTATTGTTATCACTTCTGATTTATTCTTCTATCATTATATGAATATATTGAGCTGTAAAGGCACATTAATGACTCCAGTTTTGTGCATTGCACAAAAATATAGCTTTATTTCTTTTTTATAACCATAGATAGACATTTGCTGAAATGTATGTGAATCCCTGGTATTCACATACAAGTATCTCAAATTGTATGAAAAAAAATTAGATGGACTGAGATATCTTTTTCAGTGTACTTTAAAAAAATTTTCAGTAATTCAGAATATGGTGAAGATGTACTGCAATTAAATGAAATTAAGAATTAAAACATTGAGCAAAATGAGTCATCATCATCATCATCATCGTTTAACGTCCGCTTTCCATGCTAGCATGGGTTGGACAATTTGACTGAGGACTGGTGAAACCGGATGGCAACACCAGGCTCCAGTCTAATTTGGCAGAGTTTCTACAGGTGGATGCCCTTCCTAACGCCAACCACTCAGAGAGTGTAGTGGGTGCTTTTACGTGTCACCCGCACGAAAACGGCCACGCTCGAAATGGTGTCTTTTATGTGCCACCCGCACAAGAACCAGTCCAGGGGCACT
>NC_068996.1:20712613-20713837 GCF_001194135.2 Octopus bimaculoides | reverse complement strand
CTAGTCTGATCTTAAGTACTCTGTCACTTACTCTAACGACCTCGATTACCTTATCCACCCATTTCTCCGCTAGAAGTATTCCTACGCCCCCGACCCCGTCAGTGTTCCCTGCCCAGAAAATCTTGTACCTGTGTTCTTTGCCTGTGAGGAACCTCGCAGAACCTCCTCTCCATCTTACTTCCTGGATGCAGCACATATCTACGCGTCTCCGTTCAAGCATCTCAACAATTTCACCAGATCTACCTTTCAGCGTGCCGACGTTGAGAGTGCCAATCCTAACAGTATGGGTGTTGGGGGTGTGGGCCTGTAGCCTGGGAAGGGGAAAAGCAGTGTCGTGTACCTGAAAAGAAAACTTGCAATTGGAAGAATTCATAAGCAAAACAGTACCTACAACCTGCAAACATTATATATATCATTATCTTGATTGAGCATTATTTCTATTGTAGCCTCATATTTTGGTTTATATCTGTACATTACTGGAGCTATAGCAACTGAACATTGTATCTCTAGGCCATCTCAATGTGTACTTTGCTTTTTGTACATCATACATAATTGTTTTATCAGTTTGTTGTTCTAAGCTGGTACAAGTTGGACAGCAGTGCAATACAGCAGCTCTCCATGCATTCTCTTATCACATCTGATATGAATGTTCTATTTCTAACACAGTTTTTCAGTTCATGAATGTACAAAAAATTTTCAATATATATTTATCATATTTCCATATCAAAATGACCATAGCTTACAAAATGCTTACAACTTCTACCAGCATAAAAAACGGATTTCTATGTTGATGTAGATAATTGTAATAGCTGATTCATTTTAAAATTTGATACTCAAATTATTTTTAACGATCATTGTTTAACCTCGTCTGTTTCTTTTTCCCTGTGCTCCCCTTTCCCTCTCCCTTTCTCTTTTTTACTGTTTGTCTTTGTAAACAGATCAATAAGAAAGTAAGAAGCATTTTAAACAAGTTAACACCCCAGAAATTTGAAGTCTTGCTGTCCCAAATCAAAGAAATAAACATCAATACCGAAAATAAGCTTAAAATTGTAATTGGCTTATTATTTGAGAAGGTAAATATTTATATATATATATATATATATATTTTTATATTTTCATATCTGAAAACTGCCCGATTCTGCTTGGTTTTCAAGTTGGTTTTAGGAGGGGGTATCTGGAGATGAATTCAAGGTCTTTCAGAATATTCTCTGTAGACTAGTATTC
>NC_068996.1:20708072-20712232 GCF_001194135.2 Octopus bimaculoides | reverse complement strand
TATATATATATATATATATATATATATATATATATATATCCTTGTTCGTCTGTGTGTGTGTATATACACACACGCACCTTTTCAACTCAAACATTACAACCATATCTGATTCTGCAAGCGCTTCAATTCTGTATTTATACATACATTTACTTGATTGTTGCCATTTTCTATCATTGATAAAACTCAGTATTTTTGACAACTTATGTATATATACATATATATATATATATATATACATATAAAATTTTGGTGATATGCTTGAGGGATATTATGAATGATTTATTTTTTATAGCTGTGCATTCAAAATGGGAAGGTCTTATTGCAATTAATGTTTAACTCAGTATCTGATTTGTTATCTAAATCCTTGTAAACTAGTAGAATTGATTGCTTTGTTTCTCTTGGCTGTGCACATTTCTAAATGGATTGTCTATTCAAGAATGTTTGTATTGGTTGGTTGCTTAACAAATTGTGTTATAATAAAGTTTCAAGTGACTATTAATTTACAACTCAATGGCCAAGTTCTGAGGAGTCAGGAAATGATATAAAATTTAAGCAAAATGTTAGCTTTAAAATGTTTTTTTTTTAACTTGCTACTTTTGATGTTTTTGATCAAGTTAATGTCTACTACAGAGTATTTCTAAAAGATAACTTAAGGAATTTTCCAAGATTTTAATTGCTTTAATTCAGCTTATGGAGGTAGGGGTGTCTTGAATCTGATGATTCTATGATTATTACATTCTTTATCCAATTTTTAAATGAAATTTCTAGTGAAGTACTCCTAATGCAGGGTGGGCGGGATAAGTTTCAGAATGGCTGAAATGAAATACTTAAACTGCTGTACAGCAATCATAACAAGGACAGTGAAACAGTTTGAAATACCTGCACTCTTTCTACATTAAATTTCTTGCACGTGGTAGTGTGTGTACAACTGTATGGATGTAATTTTGGTTGAGTCTGCATCATATTTTATGTATTTGCATAATTTCCTTAATATTCTATTTTATCTTGTAGGCTATTAGTGAACCCAGCTTCAGTGTTGCGTATGCAAATCTTTGCAATTGTCTTGTAAAAGTAAGTACTCTTAATATTTTTTTAGTAATTCTATCTAATAAACAGTATTCAATATTTGCTAAGTCTATTAACTGCTTGCACCCTTGAAACCTAAATAATATTGTATACTGTGCATTCCTTGTATATGAAATGAATTAGACATTAATGAATAAAAAACCTGGTGTAGATGTGAACTGTGCCAGTTGCAGTTGAGCCACATAGAAAAGGAGTAACTCTAAATAGTTGAGAACAGATGCTTTACTCCCATTACTAGAGAGTCCTTTTGCAAAGAAACATACCAAAAGTGGAAGGCGATATGGAGGGTATCTACCCATAAAAAATAAAAATAAAACGGAACAAGCTAAAATATCAGATTCTGTTATTGTATGCCTAGTAGTGGGAGGTATTTGCGTCTTGTGAGTATTAAGAATGTCATGGTAGAATATTGTATCAGGAAATTTCATCTATATTCATGCAATAAGTTAGGTCATTGGTGTATATTGTGAATGTAGGTTTTACTTTTTTTCACTGTCACCTACCCAGGTAAGTTAAACATAGATAAGTTGACTACACATAGGTATTTTTATATATATTTGCAAGAATGTTTCTCAAGAGGTTTAACAATGGTCTTTCAGGAGAAAATGCATGACCTCTTCTGTGGTGGCGGTTTGACTGTCAGAAATTTTTGAGGTAACACTAGATGACCTGATGTAGCCAAAAATCTCCTTGGTCTGCATAGCCCTGGATTTCAGTGGTCTTTGCTTGACACATCTGCATGTTTTTGTTTCTAGTTGAGTGGTTTTCAAAAGCAATATTTGCTATGCTTTTCTTAGTGATTGAGTGTTCGATCTCTTCATTGTTTTGGTACTTAAAGTAGCTAACCACTTTGTCTGCAGTACAGGGAGGGCTACAGTGATCCTAAATAGGCCAGGTCTAACATGTACAGCTGCCAAAATCCTCCATCATTTCTACTTCACAGGGAGAACAACCATCCTGTGCATGTCACCAATGTCTCTTCATGAGGTAGAAGCAAGCTTCTAGCTCATGAACCAGGCCTGCTTCTGCTGCTCAAAGGGACAACATCTTTTGGACTTGAAGAACCTGAGGTGGAGAGCATCATGCAGGGTTTAGATGGACTGTTTGCATACCAGGTGCCAGCACATTTCACTCAAAGGTATCCTCCATGGCTCATCATGTAGTTGAGACAGGTGATCTTGAACGATGGAGCTGTGTCAAACTGACAAAACCCACATTTTTCAACGGTCACCTTGATGCCAACCCAGAGCCTATTGCTTTGAGGTTTTTGACAGGCTTTCACAGCTACTGTAGTTGCCTGAGATCAGCAAAGGTTCTTCACCCTGCCAAGCAATATCCTACTTTGGCATTTCCCAGGATCTACCACTAGGATGTAGGAGTTTGGTTTTGGATCCCTTTAATAATGGGTGTTTTATAGAGGACACTGAAATATCAAAATATTAATAAATCTAATTAAAAGAAGAAATGCTTAGATCTGGAGAAGAGAATAACACCCATTTGAATTGTAACTTTGTGCACTTCAAGATTTGTTAGAGATGTAGATATTCCCACCATGATGTGAAGAGTTAGATATCTATTCCCTCCCTATCTTCAATGAGGTAGTCTTTGCAATATATTGAATCATTGGCAACTATTTGAAAAAATATGTCACTCATCAAAAGCTTTTTTTAAATATTGCATTAAATTTTTCATTCAACAATATTTTAGATAAAGGTCCCTTCATCAACACACCAAGGCACAGTGAACTTCCGAGATACTTTATTAAATCGATGTCAAGTTGAATTTGAAAAGCATTCTTCTGAAGAAGCTGACCTCATTAAAAAGCAGAAGGAGCTCGAGAGTGCTGAGAGTGTAAGTATAACTTGAGAAATACAAGTGGTTATAGTACAAATACTTTGCTGAGATCTTCATTTAACTCCCTTACTTTCATATTTCAGAATGTTTTTGTTGTACAGGTAGCAATTTGGTAACTGATTTGTTGTCTCTAGTCTGAGAACTTAAGTTTATTACAATCAATAATATGCAACTATTGAAAATGAATATTCCTGTGATGGGATTGCACATTCACGTTAGCATATTAATGAACTTGATTGAAATGTTGCAGCAGAACTTCTGATCTTTACTAGGCACCATGTTGTCTGCAATTAGTTTTAGGTCCAAAAACATTCTCTTAATTCAGTTTTTTATGACTATTTACCTTTTAGAGCCTCCAGGTCATCCTTTATCAATCTTGTGTATGATGAGACATTTGGAACTACATTATATTCTACAAATATCACTTGATATCTTGAGGGAGGCAGGGAAGATGATTTAGCTATTTTCTAGATGTTAAAATATTTAGGTAGCCGTTGGTTAGGTTGTTGATATTTCACCTAATTTTGTCTTTATAGTTTGAGGTAAATCTTAATTTTGTTAAAAAGAAAAAGGTTTTCTAGAAGGCTTTTTATCTGAATTTTAGTGTTTGTGGAACAGGGGAAATGAAATTTCCATATTTGTTATTTTCAGGATGAAACTAAAAAGAGGTTAAAAGAAGAGTTAGAAGAAGCATTTTCAGCTGCCAAGAGACGATCGATAGGAAACATACGGTGAGTGTTTTTTCTCCTTCTCTCCCATCTTGTTTTTAAAATTATATACCTGTCTCCATACAAAACGTACTCCTTCTGCTCCTTATATGTTTGAGAAATTAAATGATCATTTACTTGCACTGAGTTTCCTCCTTTCTCTTGACACTAAATTGCTGCACATTTGCACAATAATAGGAGTTGATGTTGATATATGAAAACCTAAGTTTATTCAGTTAGTTTTAATCACCTTGCATATTTTTTTGTTTCAATTTACTGTAGGTTTATTGGTGAACTTTTTAAATTAAACATGTTAACAGAGAAAATTATGCATGATTGTGTTAGTAATTTGCTAAAATCCAGAGACGAAGAGAGTTTAGAGTGTTTATGTCGCTTGTTGAAAACAGTTGGCAAGGAAGTGGATTCCGATGTATCAAAAGTGAGTTTGTTTGTTTTTTTAAATCTTTTTACAAGTTAATGTTTAATGACGTTGGATATTTGTGGAAGTAAAAT
>NC_068996.1:20691356-20706693 GCF_001194135.2 Octopus bimaculoides | reverse complement strand
TATTTATATACTTGTATGTATATTTGTTTATTCGTGATCAGAACTGAGGTACTACTGTATATTATTTTACTAGTTTGGGAATTATAATTTCTAGCACTAATATAGCTTAATTTTGATTGATCAGAAAATACTTAGATATTTTATAGATGATCAATTGGTTCATATATTAGTAAAGCTTACAACAGTTATGTCTACAACTACTTTCGTATATTTTATTTTAGTGTTTATTGTTTGCATAAAACTTGATTTTTGTAGCATCACAAGGACGGGTTCCGTCAATGGGTGGTGCAGGTGGAGTAGAGGAGGGTTGGACTCCAGTGAGATCGTCAAAACTTGACATAAATAAATTACGACTGCCATGGGTAAGTATCACAGAATTGTAGCGAATTTGCTATTTGATAATTTATAAAGTACGATATATTTTTGAAATTGCAGGATTAAATTATACATCTAAATCAAATACTGAAAAAGTTCATCACATTCAACAGTTTACTATGAAAAATGTAATTAAGAATAGCAGTGTTCTTAAAGTTTAGTGTTATTAATTCTAAAAAAATTGGTTGACAATGAATTTTTTGTTTGCTTATAAAACTCATATTGTTACGTTCATTTTGCATTGCTTGTGTTATCTCAATGAAGTACCATTTACTCTAAATTTATTGGTCAATATCAAATATTGTAATCGTAACAACTCTGTGTTTGCTTCAGTATTATTGCTTTTAATATGGGAGAATCTATAATTGCTAAAGCTCCTTTATATCAACTGTGATTTGGAGTACTTCAAAAGACAATGATTTGAAATTCTTATGTCAGGCAATAATATGGCTTCAGAGAAACAAGTATTTTAAATCTTGTAAACAGATTCCATGCTACCCATACAAGCATGGGTACTGAAATGAAGATGTTATATAGGCCCATTAGAATATTAATTCCTGTGTATGAAGTTAAATTTTGCATTAGTTTCATTTTTCTTGATGAAATACATCAGCAATGCAAATAATTGATTGCCTGGTAAAATGATAGGATTCCTGAAATCAGACTTATTTACAAGTTGTATCTTCTAAAATGGAATATTATGGGGCCAATAAAAGTAGATTGATCTTTATTGCTACTTATAGTTTCATCTATTTATTAGCAGCAATAGAATCAATTCTGTTTATTTTATAAGTTCAAATATTGTTCTGGTCAACTTTGCTTTTCTGAGGTCAGTAAAGAACTAGTCAAGTAATAACTGATCAAGTGAATTGATGTATCCCACCTTCAAACTGCCGACTTCCTGACTAAATTCGAAATTATTATAATAGTAAATTATTATTTTTCTTTTTTTAGAAAAAAAATGAAAATGTTCAATTGGGTCCTGGTGGAGGAAATCCTGCTGGTTGGGGTCGTGGAAGCAGTGGTGGTCTTAAAGGTACACAGGAATCAGAGAAGCCTGTAAACAGGTATTTCATTTTCATAATTTTCATGAATGTCCACTGTTCATTGTTCAAATATCGACATATATAAAATTAGTAGCTAATTACATTAACTTGAGAACCTGAAGTGCTTCATCTCCATTTACCATATGAAGCATGTCGATTTGAATAACCAAAAGTAATTAATCTCGTGGGTCAATATACTGTATAACACCTTTTACTAATAATAAAAGAAGGAAAGCCTATGAAATGTTGACAAAGTTTGTGTCCAATCTTGTGTCAAAAACTGATCCACGTCATATATATGAGGCTTTATAATAAAGAGTTCTTAGAGTATTTGTGCAAAATAATACATGGTTCGTTAGAATACCAGTTCTTGAGGGAAAGCCTGCACTGTTTCAGTTTCAAGCCCATTCATATCACTAGAATCAATTCAAACCAAATTTTGTTTGACTGAGGTTTTATAGACAAAATGATGGGGAAATGGGTTTCGTCTTTTAATATATAGGTTCATAAGTTTCTTTTTATTAGTTGAGGTAACAAGAGATTCCCTAAAGTACGCCAATCACCATATTTATCTGCATGTGTGTTTTTATTGAACCCAGAGTACTTAGCTCTGGTTTTCAGAAAGACTGCAGGTTATACTCACTATTGTAGAGATAAAACTTAGGGGTTTAATTCTTTTAGAAAATAAGATAACTTGTGATAGTGATATCAACTGAGTAGTAGGCAGTGATTAAAGAAGTGCTTGGATGTGTCTTTACGCCTATCTGTATTGAAAATAATTTTTTTTTAATGAAAAAATTAGTTTTTAATAACTTCCAATATTCTATGGCAAATTTTCTGTCGAAATTGCAATCATAATGATAGCATTATGAAATGAATGATAGAAGGGATTAAGTTTTCTCCCTTATATTAGTTACTCCTTATTGCCTTCAAAATGAATGTAAATGAGGTTAGTCGATTTTTGTGATATCATATGTTTCAGGACTGGGTGACTGATGCAGTCCTGTGCGGTACTGTGTCTTACAGGAAGTTAAGAATAACCTGAAAGAAAAATGACTCAACTATTTACAAGTAACTATATGTTAGACATTTCATAAAGTTGATGTCAAGCATCATTCCATACTGGCATGATTTATCACCCCTTTTCCTCTCTCCATTCATATAGGTGTGCTTCAGTGAAATTCTAAAATAATTATGGATTTAGACTTCTATAAATTGCTTAAAATTCTTACATAAATCTGACCGGTTTGTCTAATTAAAATCAGTGAAATGTGAAGTCACCAAAACAAATTTTTCTTTCGAACATACCAGTTTTATCATTATCCAATACCCAGTTATATTAATTAAAAACTATATAGATCTATGAAGAAGCATTGTTATTCGATTTTCATACATTAATGTATTTAAAATATAGGTATAACTTATCAGAATGTTTCAAGAAAACAATACAAGCATTTGCACCCCTATAGTAAATCATTAGAATAATTAAAACCCCTACATAATGGGTGAATTGAAACTTGCAGCTAACTTAGAAAAACGAAGACAAAGATAAAATATTGAAGTTTGATATAGCTTTTAAATTGAAAAGAGTGTTCAAATTTTGTGTAGGCGTATCAGATTCCATTGTTTACCTTTTATTTTTGATCGAATTGGAAAACGTAACACTAAACACAAATTTTGAATTGTGAGCAGGAATATCTTATATTTTATTTGATGCAATCGTGCTGGAGCACCATCCTGAAGACTTTGGTCAAATGAATTGACCCCCAGCAGTGTTTTTTTTTCTTTCTCTAAACTGCTAAGTTATGGAGATGTAAATACACCAATACTAATTGTCGAGCAGTGGGGTGAAGGACAAGTATTTATGCACCCACGTGTGTGTTTATCCATCCACATGAGCTTTCAGTTTCTGTCTACCAAATCCACTTACAAGGTTATTGTAGAAGACACTTGCCATTTTGTTATTTTTATTATTTGCTGCTGTAGTATTTATGAAATTCAGGGGCATTATTACTTGATTTGAAGTTTGTCAAGATAAAAAATTTTTTTTTTTTTTTTTGTAATGGTGTCTAACATATCTTTACCGTATGAAGTCACATGTTGTCACTAACATAATAGCTTGGATAGGTATAGCTAGTCGTTTTGTTAAAAAAATGAATGTATTTTATTAGTTGTAGCACCATACCTGTATAGTATTATACTAAGCATTTGATTTTTGTTCCTTTCAGGTTTTATGCCTTGAGCCGAAATGATGATGATAGTCGAACTACGATATATCCCCGAAGGGGAGCCAGCCCTGGTCGAAGTGAAATTGGACGTTCTTTGACATCAAGTTCCAGTGCAAGTAGTAGTGGCTCTAGAAACAAGATTTCTTCATTACCATCTGAAGAAGGTGATAAAGATAGTGGATTGGCAAGGTGAGTTACCATCAAATCTGTGGCTTTTGTCACAATGCTAAGTATGGAATTGATCTGTGTGATATGTAGGGTGCAAAAATATCTTTGTTTAAAAGCTGTTGACTTTGTTTCAGTGCTATCTTAGAATTAATTTTGAAATTATTCATAAAATTTGATCATTTATTCACAATTAATTTTATAAAATTATTGAATGGTATGCATCTGTTTTATCATTACAGGAATATTCATAATAGAGGCAGTAGAACTTTATCACAGGTTCCTAGCCGAGAAAGCAGTCAATCTCGAGAAAAATCATTAAAGAAAACTGTTGAAATTTTAAATGAATTTTTCAGTTCTGATAATTTGGAAGTAAGTTTCGAAACTTACTAATTTGCTAAATAGATTCTATTTCCTTTCTAATAATATCAGTATCAGTTTACTCTGCAGTGTTGATGTTTTGAACAACACATTTCAGTTGATCCTTGTATTTCTGTTTTCAGTATAATTTTTCCTTTTTTCATTCTGATGGTTCCATGAGATAAAATGGCATTAGTAGAAAATTAACATTACAGATTACCTTGTTTTGAGTTCCATTCTATTACTGTTTGAAATTATTTATATATATATAGATAGAATGTATGTGTGTTTGCTTGAACTTTTGTATATTTTATTCCTTAGGAGGCAAAGCTCAGCATTCAGGAACTTTCTGATCAACAAAAGTTTGTAGTTGATGCTTTTAACCTTATTTTGGAACGATCAGAAGCTTCACGGAAACAGTCAGGAAAACTTTTCTCAGTTTTATTGAAAGAAAAAATTATAGAGGGTAAACGATTTACTCAAGGGTAGGTATAGTCTTGGTTTGCTTTCTTTCCTCTTTCCCTCTGTTCATTCTTTACAAATATATCAGTCTGCTGGACTTATAGCTCTAATTTTAATCCATTTGAACATAGAATAACTTTTCGTTCAGATTTGTTAATGTCAATAGCAATTTTAAAAATAAAATATATCTATTGTAATATTTCGATGGCTCATTTGTGTAGTATATGTCAATGGTTCCCAAAGTGGTATTGCCCCTTGGGCGCGGTGGAAAGTTCCAATAGGGTGTTGAAGAAAAGTGGGGTTATAATAGGGTAGCGATTCATGTAAAAACAAACAAAATAATGGGTTCATTAGGTTAAGTTTTATTTGTTAAATACAGCTGCTTTGAATTTGCTTCAGAAAGACGTCTGTTCGTGATGGTTATTTGGGGTAGTGGCACTAGGAATGCAGCCTGGGTGTCAAGGGGATGGCAGCCTGAAAGTGTTTGGGAACCACTGGTATGCGTGATACAAACAATTTAACTTAACTGTGTTTAAAGAAAACTTAGAAATTTAAACTTCTAAAGTGAAATTAAATGAAGTATTAAATACCTTGATATTACATGCATAACAGTTTTATGTACAAGGGTTGGCTGAAAGTTCATAGGCAGACCAAACATTTTCATGGAATGTGACCAAATGAGTTTTCAACTTAACTTCCTTTCCGGTCCATTGGTGTTGCAGTCCTTTGTCTCCTATTAGTGAAGAAGCTTTCATCCTGTTAGTCAAAAAGTCATCAGCAGCTGGTTTGATGTCACCATCACTGCCATACTGGCTCCAGGCCAGGTGTTTTTTTCATGTTTGGGAACAGATAGTCAGGAGGGTCAAACCTGGGGAATAGAGAGGTTGATCAGCCGGTTCAAAACCAGTCATGTGCAGCAGCTATTGAAAACAAGGACTTGTGTGTTGGAGCAGGTGTTCTGATGAAACAAGATACTTTTTGTCAGTTTTCCTTTGGTCTTGATAGCCTTTCATAAGTACTTCGGCAAGTTGGCATAGTACTCTCCATATGTGGTGTGGCTCATCTGAAGATGGTCTATAAACACAATTTCTTCTGCAAGAACTGAGGCTGGCTTTTTCCACTGAATGGATTGTCTCAGGCCCAAAATGATGAACCTAACGATCATCCTGGCTTAGGAAACATTCAAGGAAACCAGCTGGATCTGCGCCAATGTCAGATTTTCCGCTGGTGTTATTGATCTGGCACACATTTGATCAGATGTCAGAAGTTGTACCCACCAAGTAGGAACCTTCGTTATTCATTGTGCAGAATATTCTCAACGCTCTCATGGGATGCGCTAGTAGTATTGGCTATTTTGATTTATAGTCAATCACCTGCCGTCCATCACCATGTTTTCCTTGGTGGTGGCAGTTGCAGGACATCCAGACTGTAGGTCATCTTCAGCACACTACCTTCCCTTCCTAAATTCAGGTGCCAACCATGTTGGCATGAATGTCCTTAGGGTCCAAGCCCTTTTCTGCTGGTACTTGATAACACCAGGATTCTAAATTTTGTCAATTTTTAAGGGATGTTGCTACTATTAGCTTTATTAAGCTAAATCTTTTAATGCTTCATTGAACACAGCTAACAAAAGTTTATGGTGATGATGTAAGTGAATCAATTGTTCGCAGGTGGTTTGCAAAATTTAAAGCTGTAGTGTTTAGCTTGGAAGATAACAGTTGCAGTGGAAGACCTTCAAAATTGGATGATGTTTTGAAGGCAAAAAAAAAAAACATCCCCAAATAGCATGACTAGGATACATTTCTCACTATAATGTATGGGTCCCTCACAAACTCAGATAAGAATTGCTTTGACTGGTATTTCGTTTGTGATATGCTTTTGAAACAGAATGAAAACATGCCTTTTTAAAACAACTTGTGACTGGAGATGAAAAATGGATTGTGTACAAATCAGTGTGAAAAAAATCTATGAGTTAGCATAACGATCCCCCAAGACAGCAAACAAAGATGAATATTCATGCCAAAAAAGCCATGCTTTCTGTTTGGTGGGATCATAATTGCATTATTTACGAGCTCCCACAAAACCAGACCATTAATTCTGATGTGAACTGTTGTCAGCTAGCTAATTTGAACAAAAGAACTCAAAGAATTGAGGCCAGAGATTGCCATCAGGAAAGAGGTAGTGTTCCAGCAAGACAATGCCCATTCATATTAATCTTTGGCTACCTGAACAAAGTTACATGAACTTGGCTGGGATCTCTTACCCTATCCACCATATTCTCCTGATATTGCATCATCTGACTACCACTTGTCTTTGTCTCTACAGACCTCATTGCAAGGAAAAACATTTAATGATTTAGGAGTCAAAATGCATCTAGATAACTTTTTCTTCAAAATCAGTCAAATTTTATGCTGATGGAATATTTAAATTGCCTGATAGATGGGCAAAGGTCATTAATAATAATGGAAATTATTTCATTGAATAAAATTTATTGAAAGGTCATCATCATCATCATCGTTTAACGTCCGCTTTCCATGCTGGCATGGGTTGGACGATTTGACTGAGGACTGGTGCAACCGGATGGCTACACCAGGCTCCAATCTAATTCGGCAGAGTTTCTACAGCTGGATGCCCTTCCTAACGCCAACCACTCAGAGAGTGTAGTGGGTGCTTTTACGTGTCACTTGCACGAAAACGGCCACGCTCGAAATGGTGTCTTTTATGTGCCACCCGCACAAGAGCCAGTCCAGGGGCACTGGCAACGATCTCACTTGGCTTGCCGGGTCAGTTACTTATATATCTTTTTGCATATTAAAAAAACACTCAGAACTTTCTGGACAACCTTTTACAGTCTTCTTTGATGCAAGTCAGATGTGAGTTTACTTGGAAAGAAATAATGCATCTATTAATAAGAGTTGAAATTAATACATGCTGGATTTCACAGCTCCTTCATTGACAGCCTATGGGGGCGGGGTCATATGCTGTTGTGTTTATTGCTAAATGTTTCTGGACTTTTAACTTCATTTGAGCACTGTATTATGTTAAAGTAGCTGTCATTTTTACATTAGTTAATTGAAATCTGTTTTGATTTAAAAACAATGTAATGTGCAGTGTACCTTTTACATCAAGTTTAATTTGATAATTGGTATGTTTACACCTGTTGCTCTATAATGTAATCAATTGTAATTTCATTTTCTCTAATTTATAGCATCTTATTTATTCATGCAGATGTTGGCATTGTGGAATTAATTAGTCTGCATAATTCTGTTCAGTCTTTTGATTTAGTTTATCTATTGGTAATTAATCCTTAATAAACTTTGTATTCTGTTGATTTAAATTTTACTCAAATAGACATCAGCAATACTTAAGTGTTGGTTTATCAATTGATGAAATCTCATTGAAATGTAAGACATGTACAATCCCCTGTTATGCTCTAGGTTCTACTTAATCAAGATTTATACTAGAATATTGAAATACATCTTAAATTTGTATGGTTATTATAGCAGTTTATCTGAGATGATCGCCAACAAAGTATCATGACTTATCCTTATGTGTGTCTTGATTTAGTATTTACAATTTTAACAATTGATACTCCATGTGGTTGACTCAAACATCAGATATATATATTCTTCTGTATGAATATAACCTACATCTAAAATATATAGGACTCTTACATATTTATTTGCTTCATTTACAGCTTAATGGAAATTCTAGAAATTGCGGAGGACATGCAGATTGATATACCTAAAATTTGGCAATATCTTGGTGAACTCATTAGTCCTGTAATACAAGCAGGCGGTATGCCTTTGAGTTTTTTGAAAATGGCATGTGAACCTTTGAAGAAATCAAATTTAGGTGGTATATTACCATCAGAAATATTAAAGGATCTTTGTAAGACGATGGTAAGTTTAAATCTCACTAAATATTTATTGCTATTTGTACATTGTTGTATCTGGTAAGACAGTGTCTTTTCTTATCAGTAGCAGTTACATTGTGAACAATTTAAAGAGTGGAATGAAGAGTGTACAGTTGTATAACGTAATCACAGATGTTAACATGACATTTGCAATAGATATCACTGTAGTTAGTTAGTTTTGTTTTTTTGTTTTTTTTCCAAATATGCAACAACTATAAAATTTTCTGAACATATAAAACTGCAGTATATCTTATTTTAAATGCTTATGAGGGTTTATAGAATATGCAACAAAAACCTTCTAAATTAGAATTTTGATAGATGGTGAGGAATTAAGCTGAGAAGTTAGGAGAGAGATTATTAAAGGAAAGGAAAGCTATCTATTTTTAGCTACTAATTTTCTTTTTTGTTTTGTCTTTAACAACCTTCGTACTGAATTGTTAGGCATGGTAATACACACGGTCAACAGTATGACCTTCACTAGTCATAATTTATTGTGTAAATCTGGTATTATTCATGAAAGTGTTTCAAGTACTGCAACCAATTTAAAAAATAGTTCAATGCTATTTTCCTAATTTGTGTTACCTAACCAATGTTTATATATTTATACTTCTAAAACCTTTGTAGCTCTGAGATTTCAATGATGTAATTGCTTCATTCAAATGAATGTGAATAAATATGTATTGCATTTGACAGTGTTCTGAATGCTAAAGAATTACTAACTTATAAAGTACATGGAAGATTTGAACTTTCCAGATATTAAAATGTTTGTGAATCTGTATTTTGCTTTTTAGGGGCAAGATAAAGCAGCAGAATTATGGCAATCTTCAAAATTACAATGGTCTGATTTCTTAGATGAGAAAGATATTGATTCATTTATAAAAGAGAAGGTAATTAATATTCATGAGCAATTAATATTTTTCTAAATATTTCTAATTTCTTCTTGTGATGGTTTTATCTTAAAAATTACTTGGCATTTCATCACTGACATTGTGAAATTGAATTGTCTTCCAGAAACTTGAATATACACTTGGGGGAAGTGTTTCCAAACCAGTGCCAGGTTCCTTGACAATAGCCAACATTCAATCAATGTTAACTGAATTAATATCTAAATCTGAACTTTCTGAGAATGAGATAACTGCCTGGATAGAGGTAATATTTTACTGTTTTGCTCTTGATCACTCTCCTGCATCTCCTGTCCTTTTTGTAACTCTATTCAATATATCATATTTGCTGGCATATTTTTTAAAATGTATTTTAAAAAAATATTGCCCTGCATTCAATGTGGCTGTACTATGGATAGAAGACCAGCTATTATAGCCAGATAAGTAGAATCTTGCTAGTGGAAAATAAATGTTAATTATAGCAAAAAAAAAAAAAATATTGGAAGCAATACTGTTAGCATGGATCCAGAGAAATTAAACATCCTTTCACAGTATACATAACACACTGGGTATGTGCCTTGCACTATGTAATGACTACACCTTTAGGGAATCCTTTTAATTATCTAGATGGAAATTCTCTGGGAAACATAAAAAGCATTATTAAACTTTCATCTGCCTGCCTGCTGTTTGTAATGGGGAAATAGCAATACAAGTGTTGCTCCACCTTGATGTTTGATTATGATTGCATAAAACATTGCAGCCAGAAATACAAGTTTTACTTTACTTTTTGTATGATAATTTTCTTGAGCAAAATTCAAATATATAGTCAGTTGAAAAGATAAAATACCCCAGCATGGCCACAGTCTAATGACTGAAACAGATAAAAAATATAAATTTATGATTGTGTACTTTCTTACTGTATACTGTCACAATATTGTATTTGCATGCACTTTTAAAACTTTCAGTAAGTATATGGTGAAACATACTAAATTGCTCCGTCCTCTCCAAATTTCTTTGTAAAATATAGATGTGTCTGATACACTGGCAAATAGTGTAATCATAATCAACTAGCTGGACCCATGTAAATTCACAGAAAACATAAAAAATGTAAGCATCTGTAAACTGTGTGCTGGTGCCATGAGAAATGGTTCTGTAGTGTGACAGTTAAAGAGTATAGAAAGAAATGTAAGACCAATAGCTATATAATCTAACCAAAATATCTGTTATGTGAACACAATCAGAATTACTATCTAGCCTTAAAATACATCATACATATTCAAAGAACCTTCTTGGTTTAGTGGTATGGAACATTCTTCTGGTATTCTTTTACTAGTTTTAGTTATTTGACGGTGGAACACCAATCGAAGAAATGGACACCTGGACTTATTCCCTGTAAGCCTGGTGCTTATTCTACTGGTCTCTTCTGCCGAACAGCCAAGTTAGAGAGATGCAAACACACCAACATCGGTTGTCAAACAATGTGGTGAGGGGAGCAAACACAAACATAAAAATATATAATATATGTGATAGGCTTCTTTCAGTTTCCGTCTACCAAATTCACTCACGAAGCTTTGGTTGGACCGAGCCTATAGTAGAAGACACACTTTAAAGTACAGTTGAATTTCATGTAGCCACCTGTTGGTAACATTCCCCCCACCCACCCATTTTGTAGGGGGTATTACCTGTTTATTTTGGTCTCTTTTCGCAGCTATACTGTTTGAACTTTGCATTAGTTTTTGTAGGAGAAAAAAGTGGGGCTTGTTTGTAGAGAAAATGTTAAGCAATCCTTGAAAAAAAAAGTTGAGTGGTGGGAGGGGGGGGTCTCCCCACCAACTGATAGACATGAAGAATTATGAAAGAAGGCAATTAAGTACTGGGGTGTGTGTTTGGTGGGAAAACTAACAGTCGATCATTCTAGAATTCCCAGAATAAGAATGTAAACACCTGAAAGATTTTCCCTCTGTTGATTACTTTTAACAATGAGGAAGAGGGAAAGACATTCAGTAAAGAAGCTAGAAAAGATCAATTGTATTTCAGTCTAATTGTCATTTTAAACGACAGGCTTTCTTTTCTGTCTCTATCGCTTCCCTCCTTTTCTGTAAGGTTAAGAGGGTGAAGGTGCATGGCTCAGTGGTTAAGGGTATTCAGCCCATGATCGTAAAGTCACAAGTATGGCATGCTGTGTTTTTGTGCAAGGTACTCTACCTAAGATGAAATATTTGTTATGTATTCACCCTCATCTCCTGCTCAGTTTGATAACAGCTTGCGCATTGGTGTTTACTTGGGGGCTTGGCCTCTAGATCTGTGAGACCCATAATGATCGTAATGACTAAAAAGATTTTTCTTCCCCTGTATAGGATCATTTTTCATTTCTCTTCCAACCACTTGAAGGTTTATCTTTCTCAAGTCCACTCAGCTGGCCAAAATGAGTTGTAGCTGTAATTGAAAGGGACCAACCTTGTCATATTGTGTGTGAGGTTGAATCTCCCTGAGAATGATATGCATGTCCGTGGAGTGCTCAGCCACTTGCGAGTTAATTTTATCCCCGCCTAGTAATGAAAAGTGAAGGTGACAACATATTTGCTGTAGTTATTAACAATGTGCATCTACTGTCTCCTTTTTTCTCTTTCACTTTCTCTGTGTCCCTCCTCTCTCCCACTTTCAATTTAACAATGTATGTATCTACTAGTAGTGATTTGATAAACATTTAAAAACACAAAATGAATACCATCACCACTCTCTCTCGCTTTGCCACTTCACTTCTTTGAAGTGTGACATACACGCCAGGTACATACAAAAAGAACAGATTGGTATATTAATATTATTGATTTTGTAATTGAACTATATTTCTGGATCTGATTTGTTTTGATATCCTGATAAACTTTGGTATTAACCAGTCTTCAGCTCTTCTCACACTGCTCAGCTGTTGAATACATTGTATTTGATTCATCTTTTTTGTACGCTGTACTATATGTAATATATTGTATTTTATTTAGGCTTATGTCTCAGAGCAACAGAAGAAAGATCCTTTGGTAATCCGTGCTATTATGACTGCAGTATGTTCAAGTTGTCTCTCAGGTTTGTTACTCTCTCTCTCTGTCATTGCATCAAGTGGCTTCAATCACTGGCAGTTATGAAACTGGATCATATTGGTTCCACTGACATCTATAATGATGTGGGTTATTGTTTTGGAATTGTTCCCACTTGACTGCATTCTGTGTCACTGAAATTCATATGTACATTTTTCTTTTCATTTTAAAAGTTAGGAATGTTAGCTTCAACATTAGTTGAATGCAAATGAAATCTATTGATTTGTTCTTGTAGCCACATGGCTCTGCATGAAAGGAATTGTTGGCATGGCTAATTTTGTGGGAGTACCTTAAGTAGAAGTTATATACTTTTGGAGCAGTGTTAGTTGAAAGCCAACCAAACCCATTGATCCCCCCCCCCTTTCCTTGGTGAATTTTTTCTTTTTTATCCCTAGTCTATAAACAAATATACACAATTTTTGACTCAAAGTCAATGTCTTTATTACTTGTAGGCTGTTATCTTTTTAATATCACTATATTTAGTATATATATATATATGTCTGTGTGTCCCCTAAATTTACTAAATCAATACAATGAGGTCAAAAGATTTGTGAACACAAACATTGCCAAGTATATGAATAGTTAAATTTTGTTACTTACTAGCAAGTAGAATGTTAAACACTTTCTGGTTCATTGTGTGCTTTAATTACATTGTAGAACCTGGTGTTGTCTTGGATGCAGTTCTAAAGGAATTATTGATTTCCGTTTTGTAGGTCCAAATTTCATGCCTCAAGAACAAAAGTTGCGTGGTTATTCCAGTTTACTGAAAAAGTATTTGAAAAATAAAGACGACGAGGTGCATGCCCTATATGCGCTCCAGTTATTGGATTCCAAACTGGAGCACCCACCAAGTAGGTTATTTCATTTTAATTTCTACTGCTTTTTTTTTCCTCTGTATTTTGACAACCTGCATAGAACACCATGCATTAGAAATGGTCAAATAGTTAGGCTCTCAGCAAGCTTCAGTTTCTTAATATATTGGGACAAAGTGCAAGAGAGACAGGCTTTGTGACAATTGATATTAATGATAATTACTCATGTGATTGTTCTGGTCACCAACCATTCATAGTAATTAGTCTGTATGTGTACACATACATACCTGTACACTACTGATTAAGGCCTTGTTATTAATATAAACAATTATACATGATTGACATTAGAATTAACATTTGAAAGGTTTTCTTCGTAATTTTACTTCAGAAGTCGTAGACAGTGATTGTGGGAGCAATTTAGAGAAATGTGAACAAGATAATTTGTTTCAAGCTGATGAGGCGAGTGGGGATTGAAGATACTAGTGTATGTTTGGGTGGAGGTGTAGAGCATGGGCAAGTTAAGTAACAATTATAAATGTTGGGTAGGGTTTGAATGATGGATGTAGAGAGTAGATAAGAGAGGTAGCAGCAACAACTGATTTGAGGGGGGGGGGTGTATGAGATGCAGAAAAGGAGTAAGGGAGAACAGTAAGATAATGGTTCTGTTGATGGGACAGACGAGAAATATTTGGTTTTGTAGGTTGGAGATGACTGTATTACTAAATTCCAAAAATTCACATATGCATTCTTGTAAACAGATTCACTAAGTAAATTGAGCAAAATTTGTCACTTGTTCCAGTTCATAAATGGAAAGAATGTCAGTAAACAATTTAGTATTAAAACAATAACAACTTGTAAATACAAGAAAACTAGTTACTTTCTATTTAATTAGATAAAAATTAATTACGAAGGTTTTGAAGAAATATATTTTAAACTTCTGTGTCGGCAGTTTTAAATATCAGAAATTGAAATACATAGCATTGAATAATGTTTTCATGTTGTCCTCTAGAAAAGTGTGATTTGATGGCTTTACTGATCTTTCCTTTTCAATTTATTTTACAGGTGTCTTAAAAAAATTATTTGTTATATTATATGAAGAGGTAATTTCTAAACAAGCCTTCATCAGTTGGGGAAAGTCTACTGCGCCTGCTGAGAATGAAGGTCGAGGTGTTGCTCTTAAACAAGTCTCTCACTTTTTAAATGACCTAGAAAAAGATGATGATGATGATGAAATTGATGCAGATGACAGTTGATTTTTAAAAAATAACATTTTTTTTTAGGTAAAGAAAACATGGAAAAACATGAAACACATATGCCCACACACAAATGTGTGTATGCACATGAGCATATATATGTGTGTGTGTGTATATATGTATATATGTGTGTGTGTTTGTGTGTGTGTATATATATATATATACATATACATATGTGTATGTATCTATATATATATATATATACACATTTTATAATATATATATATAAGTAAATGGATGTGTGTATGTAATGGAATGACTGTATATGTTATATATTCACACATGTATAACTGGATATATACACATATGCGTATGTGCGTGCACATAAATATATACATGTTAATGAGTGCATGCAGTATGTAAGGAACATATATGCACATATGCAGGTGATTTATGTTCAGCCATCAAAATCCATGTGTGTATTTGTGTCATATATATGTGTGTGTTTATATATAATTATATATAGGTGTTTATATATAATTATATATATGTGTGTTTATATACATATAATTATATATATGTGTGTTTATATATATATGTGTTTATATATAATTATATATATATATATGTGTTTATATATAATTATATATATATATATGTTTATATATAATTATATATATATATATGTTTATATATAATTATATATATATATATGTTTATATATAATTATATATATATATATATGTTTATATATAATTATATATATATATATATGTTTATATATAATTATATATATATATATATGTTTAT
>NC_068996.1:20658930-20689041 GCF_001194135.2 Octopus bimaculoides | reverse complement strand
TATATATATATATATATATATATATATATATATATATATATATATATATATATATATATATATATCTCCCGATAGGTTAATTAAAAAGGAAATTAAATTTTTTGTTTCGTTGTTTCCTTTTTTTATTTATTTATGTTTGGTATTGGGGCTTAAAGAAGATGAGCTGCCTTTGCTAATTGTTTCTGCGTAAGTGATATGTGTGGAGTAGACTTTGAATGCACTTGCTGTGTTATGTGTGTGTGTGTGTGTATGTGTATGTATATACATATATATATGTATATATAAAACATTAAACAATCTAGACCAGTTTGGGCAGCTAGTGATATCAATTTGAGTGCTTCTGTATATGTATATATTATATACATGGATGTGTGTGTATATACATGAGTGCATGTGCCCCATTTTGGTTGCTTTTTTTTTTTCATTTTAATATTTTTCATTACTTTTTTTTTTCTATATACAGAAATAAGTCTGTAATACTGATCCTAATAACAATTTTAATAATAATTATAAGAAATAATAATAATGTTGATATTAAATATGATAATAAAACTTATAATGTTAATATGTCTATGGTACTTTGTGATAAATCTGTTTTAAAGATAATGGCTAATTATCTCACTGTATTTTTTTTTTTTTCATAACGTATGTCATTTTGTGGTTGGAGTGCGTGGATGTTGTAAGGGTTCTAGGGTGTGGGTGGCTTGTTTTGATTGGATTTCTTTCTATTGTAGTATGATTGCACTGGCAGAACTAGTGCATCATGATATAGAAATTGAGTGGACTGTTTTATGTTGTGAACACAAACTTCTGATGCGTGTACTTTTACTGAGGGATAAGACGAAGAAAGTTAGTAGTGTAAGAGTTTGAATTGTTGTGAGAATAGTAGCAAAATGCAGGTTAGTTAAAACAGTGAAGACTTAGGGCACTGTAACAAGAAGTAAAGGTGAAGATAACCTGGTATCAAGTGGGAAGAGAATAGGGGGAGTAAGCTATCAGGATTGGTCAAACTATAACGCAATATAGGAAACTGAATTGTTGCACCCTACACAAGCATGTGGGCAAAGAACTTTGAGGGAAAAAAATCCTGTTTCTGTGGAGGTTGGGCAATAATGCAAGAGAAGCAAACTGGAGAAACAGCTTGGTAAATTATGATGTTCATGGGAGAAACAGTAAAAGTAATCACTAGAATGGATGGGTCAGCTATTTAACATAAATTGTTTCATAGCTCTATTTTTAACTAACTCTAAGGTAGTTTTCCTATTTGGAAATTTATATATATGGTAGTTTAGATATCATTATCAATTTTACATCTAGCAGACTCCTTGTTTTCAAGGTACTTTATTCCACTAGTGTGTAGCATGAGAAAGTTTACTTTACAAACAATGAGGTCCTCAGTTCAAATTCATTTTATGACATCATTAGGAAATAAATATTCTGTGGTTTGAGGTCGAATTATGAAATTGATTAGACAAACTATTTGGTGGATGGATTGTACTTGTCCCACTTTGTCTCATTGGTTCTTAGAATTAAGGATTGTGTATGAATGTATGGTTTTGGCATTAAAGATTCGGGTAAGGCTGTCTAATCATTAAATGAATATGTAACTGAATATACTGGGCACAGGCATTGTTACGGTAATTGTCAGTGATAAGTATTTGACAGGTTTCTGTGGTTTGCATCTATAGAATTTCACTTGCATGCACAATGGTTTCAACACAAAGCATTATTAGAAGACATTTAAGCCTCGGGGTTTGTGGTAAAATCTGGAACTGCTTGGTTGCAAAATGAGGTTAAAAATTATACAGCTATGCTGGCACTTCTTTGAGAGACTTATTGGTATCTAGAATCAAATTTTCTTAAATATTTACACTCGCGATATCAGACCCAGATAGTCTGCCTGTCTTCAGTTGAAATCAGACAGATCCAGTCTCATACCTACCCTACAATGTCATTCTAGAAATAAACAATCACTTCATTGAAATCTTGAAGTGACAGGATAATACATGATTTAATTTAAAAGGTGACTTTATAAGCATTACATTTGACAGTAATCTGAATCGTGTTAAATATTTAGAATTTACAAACAAAACTTAGATATGAATTTTGCCTGTTAAGTTTAATTTTTAGTTTGTTTTTCTTTAATATTTTAGTACCTCTGATTACTAGGAATCAAACCTACTTATTGATACCATTAATACTGGTTTCAAATGTTGACACAAGGCCGGCAATTTTGAGGAAGGGTTTAAGTCAATTAAATAGACCCCAATGCCCAACTGGTATTTATTTTATAAACCCCGATGGATGAAAGATTGTTGTCCTCTGCAACAATTTGTTTGTGCTAATGATTCTGCCAGCTGGCTACCTTTTTAACAACATATATGTTTGCAAGATCTGAAGTTAATTAAGTAAGGCCATGATGAGATGAATGAGGATTATTAAATATACTAATTGTTGCATTTAACTATTCAAGCTTTGTCCTAGCTCATAGTTCAATTCCCCATGTAGTTTATTAGACTCACCAGCATTTTGTCCTCTTTTCCCTTAATGGAAGCATCAGTTTTCTAAAATTACCACATTAGTCTAATTTATAGTGAACGCTGCTCTTGCATCATGTCTATACATGCATTCCCAAACCATAAGTTTTGCACTAACTACTAAACTTAGTTCACTGTCTCCCCGTTAAACATCACCACCTCTTATTCCATTGTCTCTTAAGAGAAATGCTTTGTGTTATGTACAGTGCTCTGTCTGAGTCAGCAGAATCCCATCTAAACCAACTCAGTAAAAGTTTTGCTTCTGTGAATAGTCTTACTTTCACTTGTCCACTCTCTGGTCATAAATATTTAACTATGTTAGTGAACCTGTCTGTCATAAGCTGCTAAAATTCTTTAAATTGTAATGGATTTTTAAAAATGAAAATTGGACAATATGGTTCTAGAGAAATTCAGACTGAATATTAACCACACCAAACAAGTGAAGTGGGGTGTGTCATAAGCACTGTCCTATTCTTTTGAATAATAGATATTTGTAAGTTTTATATAATCAGGTATTCAAAGTGAAAAGAATATAGGAAATAGGACATCATAATTTTATGTGCAATTTCCATGCTGGCAGGATTTAACAAGCCAGAGGACATCATGCTCCATTTGCTAGATGTCTGCCCTAACATCAATTTTATTAGTACCAACACTGAAAAGTTGCACTAATCAGTAAAATTATTTTTTTGTTTTCTTGTGTAATGACAACATTTGAGCTTAGTACTTTAGAACATCAATAAAATTATAAGATATGCCTGTTTATGTGACCAGGAAAAACCTGGTCTGCTGTAAGTTAAGTAATTTGGATTTACTAACTTCAAAGATTTTCCTTTTGGACTCTTGTATAATGTATCAAAAACAGCTAACCTTTAGCATTAACATTTCTTGGTTAAATGTAATACTTATTTATTCACAATATTTTGAATTAATCATGCATTATCTTGTAGCTTCAAGATTTCAATGATGTCTTTGTATATTTTTTTAGAATGACATTGTAGGGTAGGTGTGAGAGGTTGGAGCTGGTCAGTTTTAACATAAAGTTAGAATATTTTTTTGCCAGATTAAATGCTAAAGAGTTAAACTTCTCAAGATATGAGAAGTACACTTGTACAAGATGACATATCTTACTACTTAAAATTGTATGTCTAAATGGAATTTGTATTGGAAGGAAAAACCACAAGTTCACTTGTATGATACTCAATCCTGCTGATCTACTTTACTAGACTGATTGTTTGACTACAAAAGTATAGAAGTTGGAGATCCAGACATTACATAAAAAATGGCATTGGCAATACTACAGCATTTTAACATTTATAGCCTTGGTGATATCAATGGGATCTAGTTCAAAACGGGGGCACCAGTTTTCATGTATGTTTCATGTAGTGTTTTTGGTACTGAAAGACTTTCAAACTTCGTATACTTATCTATTTTGTGTTATAGAACAGAAAAAAAATTTTGTATTCGGAGTTATTTCATGTAAAAAATTGTCTTATTTCGATAATTTCAACCAATCACTGACAAGTATTCAGCTGTTTACACTTACTCCTTTGGCAGTTTAAGCGGTGTAAAGCGTATTTAATCTCCATTTATAATTTCGTTAACATCTGCCTGAACTGTATGTGTACAACATTTGCTTTTTTCATTTTCTTTCACGTGTGTTTATTTCGTTAACATCTGCCTGAACTGTATGAAAGGTTTATTAGCTACTGCCTAACCCTACTGCCAATATGCTTCAGCCATTTTTTGACAAGGAAATAATAATTTTATCACCGCCAGAATCGT
This sequence comes from Octopus bimaculoides, assembly GCF_001194135.2. Classification (NCBI taxonomy): domain Eukaryota; kingdom Metazoa; phylum Mollusca; class Cephalopoda; order Octopoda; family Octopodidae; genus Octopus; species Octopus bimaculoides. The sequence goes on along the minus strand of NC_068996.1, from coordinate 20,684,719 downwards.
TTGTTTACGTAGTCAGCAATTACTGTATTCGACTGAATGGACGTCAGTCATTGGTTGAAATTACAGAAATACGACAACTTTACCATGAAATAACTTGCGATGTACGTTTTTTTTGTTAAGAAGACTAAGAGAAAAAGATGTTTTATATGACATTCTACCAGTGTCCCAAGTTTCAAAGTGTTTCATTAAGAAAATACTGGTGCCCCCGTTTTGAACTAGATCCTATAAATGTTTAAAAGCAGATGCACACATAAAGTGGCCAATAATTGAAAGAGATATTAAATTGTGCAGTCATTCAACAATATGTAGGACTTGTAGATAAAGGATTAATTGTTTACTGGGACTTTTGCATTCACTACAGTTATTTGCCAACAGAGCAGATATTGCAGTTTTATGCTTTGATGTATAATTTAGCTTTCTAAATAACATTGGTGTGTGTACACACACTTACACATATGTACCAGCAGGCAACAAATTTTTGGGGAATCCACTCCAGTATACAACTTCATCCTAAAAGGATGAAAGTTGACTAATATAGACATCTGTATCCACAACTTTAAATTAATGTCAACAACAATAGGTGCAGGCAAAGCTGTGTGGTAAGAAGTTGGTATCCCAACCACATGGTTCCAAGATCAATCCCACTACATGGCATATTGGGCAAGTATCTTTGACTAATCTTGGGCCGACCAAAGCCTTGAGTGGATTTGATGGATGGAAAGTGAAAAGGTGTGTCCTCCACTGCCACTTGACAAACAGTGCTGGTGTGTTTATTCCTTCACAACTTTGCAATTTGGCAAAAGAGACCAATAGAATAAACCCCAGGTTTAAAAAAAATAAAGTACTGGAGTCACTTCATTCAAGTAAAAATTCAAGACAGTATCCCGGCATGGTAGCACTCCAGTGACTTAAACTAATAAAAGGTAAAAACTACATTCCTGGTACAGGGATGCTTCACAAGATTATTGGATACCAACAACTTTAAATTAATTCCAACATAGATTACTGTTACTAGGACACTTCATGGGATTGTACCTAGAATGTTGCCCTCCCTAAGTACAAGTCTGTTTATGGAAGACCAGCAGTTACCCTTGCATACCAGCCTCCCCTCTCCATGCCACCAATGTTATCCAAGGGAAAGGCAAAGGCTGATACAGCTTAGCACCAGTGACATCACAACTCATTTCTACAGCTGTGTGAACTGGGTGTCTTGCTCAAGAACACAACACGGTCCTGTCTGGGAATTGAATTCACTACCTCATGATAGCAAACCCAATGCTCTAAGGATTATAGATTAACATTGATCAAATTTCATATACAATAGATGACTATACTCAGAAACTGGGATGCATCCTATTATATGATTCAGGTACATCAGCTTAGGCTGGTTAGACAGTTTGCTTGATATTCTTAGCTGGGCCCTGCATATAATGCCTGTGGATCTGGCTGGGATTACAGCTCATGTTAGCTAGTCATATGGTCATGGCAGATGTGGAAGTGTCTTGCAGAGATGGAGGTTGACTGACCCAAGCAAATACTAACTAATGGATGCATCAATGGTGTCCTTATACTTGACCCGATACGGCATGATCATTTGTCTTGGATGTCTTATTGATGAACCATCCTATAACAAAGACAGCTTTTTGTTGAACCAGAGATGTAGTTATCAAAAGTAACTGGGAGAACAAGAATAGCTCCTGCCCTGTTGGCAACAAAGAGCCTCTCCCTCAGAGTGAAAGGCAAACTGTATGATGTCTGTGTGCAAACAAATATGATATATGGGTTGTGACCACTGAAGACATGCTTGAAAGAAATGAAATTAGCATGCTTCACTGGATGTGCAATGTAGGACAGTATAAATGCTTTGATAGAAAAATTGGGCATAAGAGGCATCAGATGTGTGCAAAGAGTGACGACTGTGCTGGTATGGTTTTATGATGCATATGGATGAGGACAGCTGTGTAAAGAAGTGCTGATCTCTAACTGGAGGCAACTTGTGGAAGAGATTGACCAAGGAAAATATGAGATAAGGTGGTAAAGTATGATCTTTGAATGTTGGGCCTCTCAGAAGCAATGACAAGTAACCAAGACCTTTGGCGATATGCTATGCTTGAGACGACCTGTCAAGCTAAGTGAAATTGTAGTCGTGGCCGATGCCAGTGTCAGGTCACTAACACTTGTGCTGGTGTCACATAAAAGCACCTTTTGAACATTGGGGCTCATGGAGGCAATGTGGTTGATGCTGGTGTCATGTGACTAGCACTCTGCCAGTGGCATGTAAAAAGACATTCAAGAATTGGGTCTCACAGAGGCAATGACAAATGACCAAGACCTTTGGCAAAATGCCGTGCTTGAGAAGAAAACACATCAAGCCAAGTGAAGTTATAGTTGTGGCATGCAAAAGCACCATTACATTCTCAGAGTGGTTGATGTTAGGAAGGGCATCCAGCTGTACAAACCATATCAAATCAGACTGTAGTCTGGTGCAGCCCTGGTTCAACTGCCAGCGTAGACAATGGACATTAAATGATGATGACTGTGGGACACATGGTTATTGACTAGAGGTGGTAATAATCTTGTCACTTACTCTAGCTGAACCACACAGGCAGCAATAATGCTACCAAGAAATGTCAGGTTCTTTTATTTCACATAATAGAAACCTTTTCACTTCCATTATCTTAGCTGTAACATCATTAAACAGAGCCAGCTGGAATCAATCACCCATCATTTGCACTCATCACTCATGCACAATGTAAGGAATGTAATATAAAACACAAGACATAATTGGTATGCAGCTTTACAGCCAAGTGTGGAAAGTATGTTTTTTTTTTTAAGGTACAATAAACCCAGGAAGACCTGGGATGAGATGGTGAAGCACGACCTTTGAACTTTGGGCCTCACCGAGGCAATGACTTCTGACCGAGACCTTTGGAAATATGCTGTGTGTGAGAAGACCCGGCAAGTCAAGTGTGACCAAAATCCAAGGCCTCTGCCAGGGATGTAGCTAGCCCACTTATGCGAACCTTTCCTTCATTGAACACTAAACTCGGCTTGCAAAGACCTGTTGGGGCAGGTGAAAGCGAAATCATGATGGCACCTGTACCAGTGGAGTGCTAAGAGCACCGTTCGAGCATGATCGTTGCCAGAGCAGCTGTCTAGCTTCCATGCCAGTGGCACGTAACTAGCACCATTTGAGCGTGATCATTACCAGCATCGCCTTACTGGCACGTGAAAAGACATCCGAGCGAGATCGTTGCCAGTGCTGCTGGACTGGCTCCTGTGTGGGTAGTACGTAAAATATACCATTTTGAGCGTGGCCATTGCTAGTACCGCTTGACTGGCCTTTGTGCCGGTGGTACGTAAAAGCACCCACTACACTCTTGGAGTGGTTGGCATTAGGAAGGGCATCCAGCTGTAGAAACTCTGCCAAATCAGATTGGAGCCTGGTGTAGCCACCTGGTCCACCAGTCCTCAGTCAAATCATCCAACCCATGCTAGCATGGAAAGCGGACGTTAAACGATGATGATGATGATGAAATACATACGTGCACGCACACGCACACATGTAAATGCAACAAGCTTCTGCATAGATTTCTCCTACCAAATTCACTCAACTCACAATTACAGTTGAAGCCATTTACCCAATGAGCCAAATTGGAACCTGGTGTAGCCATCTGGTTCACCAGTCCTCAGTCAAATCATCCAACCCATGCTAGCATGGAAAGTGGACGTTAAATGATGATGATGAGTAAATGATTGACTTGTTCTTGAATACAGTACTATGTTTTACTGCTTGCTGAATTCAGCTCACAAATCACTGCTTTGCTATTCCTCTGTACAATACCAACTAGGTAGGATGATCTTTGTACATATTTACAACATTCCTCCAAAAATATTATATACTGCTTTTCCAATAACTAGTCCTTATTTAGGCACTACCTATTGTCCCTTATCCATATTGCCATCTCATGCATGTGTCATAGACCATGCATTGACTATGACTGCTTCTAAATCCATCTGCACTCTCTACTAATTCACTCCATTTCAAAAATATGACATTGGAATTTCTCTTCTATGCTTTTACATTACCTTTCTTACCTTCCATGTGGAAAATAACCAAATGGAGCATTTCACTTAGCAAGGAATTCAAGACTTCATTTACATATCTTCTGGTAACCAGTACTAGTGGCCATATTAATATTTTACTATGTTTATCAGATCATCTTATATTATAGCACATGCTATTACAATACTTTTCTTTTAATTGTAGTTATAGCAGCATGTTTTATTTGGAAACATGACATGTGATAATAGATTGCATAATTGTAAAAGAACTGAAATAGCTGGCTGACAGAAATTATTAGTGATTCTTTTGAACTTGTCTTCTGGGAGGAAGTAAAGAAGTTTGAGTATCTACAGTTGTTCATCTTGTTAAAAATAGAAATAGTCCTCTCATCGCTCAATGAGAGGGAAGACACAAAAATTAGGAGCTTTTTAAAACTAGCAAATAATCATGAATGCATATATATACATGGTCTGATCAGTAAGTATCTGGACTATTGCCATAGTAACAAAGTTAAAGCATACAGAGTAAAGCACCGAAAGTTTTATTGTTCTAGCTTACTTCCACTGTTTATAGCAGTGCTTGGAAGGAAAATGTGATCATCGCATTGACCATGACAGAGAAAGTTGAGCAGAGAATCCATATCACATTTTGCCAAAAGTTTAGCAATAGGCGCAGGAGTGGCTGTGTGGTAAGTAGCTTGCTTACCAACCACATGGTTCCGGGTTCAGTCCCACTGCGTGGCATCTTGGGCAAGTGTCTTCTACTATAGCCTCGGGCCGACCAAAGCCTTGTGAGTGGATTTGGTAGACGGAAACTAAAAGAAGCCCGTCGTATACATGTATATATATATATATATGTGTGTGTCTGTGTTTGTCTCCCTAGCATTGCTTGACAACCGATGCTGCTGTGTTTATGTCCCCGTCACTTAGCGGTTCGGCAAAAGAGACCGCTAGAATAAGTACTAAAGTACTGGGCTTACAAAGAATAAGTGGGGTTGATTTGCTCGACTAAAGGCGGTGCTCCAGCATGGCCGCAGTCAAATGACTGAAACAATTAAAAGAGTAAAAAGAGAGAGTATACCTGCTCAGAGGCCTATGCAAAGTTTTCATCATTCTCAGCACAATTAAGGAGATCTTGTACAACTGAAATCCAAGTGTCTTTTTGATCAGCTGAAAGCAGTTTTGGCACAAACTTGGCAGACACGTGTCTCATCCTCTGATAACTCACGGATGGTGATTTGATGATTTTCCATCACAGCTGCAAGTACATCTGCAATGTTTTTCTCAGTTCTGTCAGTTGTGGGTCTCTGAGAATGTTCATTAATATCGGCATTTTTTTGGCCATCTTGGAAATGTCTGAACCACTGATACACTTGTATGTGGCTCATGCACCCCTCTTCACACACTTTCTTCATGGTGATCCATGACAAGTTTCTCTGTCATGGTCAATGCAATGATCACACACTACACATCTTCCTTCCAAGCACTGCTGTAAACAGCAGAAGTGAGCTAGAACATTAAAACATAGTGCACATGCACAGCAGAGTTCAAGACCAATCTTTGCTAAGCGACTTTACTCTACATGCTTTAGTTTTGTTACTATGGCAACAGCCTGGTTACAAGTTGATCAGACTTCATATATAGATATATAAATATATATTTTTTTATGATATTTACTTTGCATTATATTATACTCATTTATTGTGCTTTTACTTATTAATTTTTCTATATGTGACAGTGGATTTTCATCGATGAGTTCATGAACCTTGGTTCTTTTCCCTAAAACTATATATCTATATATATTTTACTCTGTAAAGCTCAATTTAATTTTTATTTTTTATAAATTGATTTTAATTGAGTTTTTACCTGTAATTTTGGATTTTGTCCCTAATATTATTATTATTATTATATTATCATATATATATATATATATATACACATACATACACCACCTGCATTTATACTATGTGTCTGTATATTTAAGCAAACATATCTTGAATATAAAGCATAACTTCCAAGTCAGTTATATTTTACATCCATTGGTTTCAACTTGTGTAAATAAAGAAGAGATGTTTTTATTTTAAGCAATTAATTGTATAGCAAGATGTTTTTCCAACACTCACCTTTGGAAACGTTAAGAACCTGTAATGTTGGGTTACTTTGGATGCCGAGTTATGTACCTTACTTAAGAACCCATTTTCAGTTGGCCTCTATCTCAACATCACAGTTACTACTTCACCTTTGATTTGGGCATCACAATAATGTGAATGTCTCCACAAGGGGAAGAACTTAGCTTTACTTTTATGGTAATGAAGGCTCTTTCAACAGACAACAGTATGCAGATGGATTGAGGTAATGGAAAATAAAGTGTACTAGATGTAAAACAAGGAAACACTTGACAACTGATCCAATTATCTAATACCATATTCATTCAGAAATATTTTTATTCCTACTTGGCATTGCCTACTGATTCTACTTAGATGAAACCAGTTACTTAGAGACTAGTTCTACTGATTCTTTAATATTGTGGAATGAATGAATCACATTTCAGAATTTGATTGGAACATTTAAAACGTTTGTACTTCTTGATTCAAACAAATTATGTTCTATTTATACTTTATCTATGACAAGTGGCCAGTTTGTTGACTAATTGTTTTTGTTTCAGAGGAGTTTCCTTTCAAGCAGCTATATGTATATAAGACAGATTATCTCCAAAGACATAGACATGTATTTGGAGACGGTCTTAAAATTTTTTAACTTTGGCTCAAATTAATGACAAATTTAGGCCATTACAAATTTCAGTGGCCTTTGTTCCTTTTAAGATCACTGGTAGAGTCTGAGATTAGCCATCTGACAGCATCAATGTTACTCTTCTAATTCAATATCTCCTCACATAACTTCTGCAATGTCTAGCATCCCCAGAACTCTCTTGCATGTCGCTATGCATTTATCCCAGATTATCTAGCTTCCCTTAAGAACTCCAGTTTCTGATTCTTGACAAAGTTGTAAACAAGTGCTTCATTTGTGTTCAGTAAGAGGAGTTTGACAGTGAAATGTATGATCTCTCCCCATATTTCCAGTAAAGTGCATTTATGTTGACATTTTGACAAACAATGAATTGATTAGGAATGCTATTCCAATTCCATCAGTGAGTGGAACTGTGTCAAAAATAAGAGATTAGCTTGTCATCCAGTTCACAGCAAGTTTGGGTTTAGTTTCATTATAATCATTGATGTTTCTCTCCAAATATCAGGTGCTAGATTATTAATTTCAGTGTGATTAAGTTAATGGAGGTCATATTCTTACTGCCAATGATGGCAACACTGAAATTTTTACCTGGGTACAGATGTCAGGAAACATCTATTAAATTAATGTTTGAAACCTTTAGGTAGGTCAACACAATAGCTATAACTCAACTGGATTGGATGGTTCACAATATCTTATTAGCATGGTGAAAGGAACTCTAAAACTGACTGTTGCACCCCACTGTATTTCATCATTGTTAAGCAATCCAAATATCAAATATGACTCCTTGTAATTGCTGCAAACTTTGCCATTGACTATTTCAAGAGCTTGAAATAAACTTGTATCTGAAACTTCAAAAAGTTATATATATATATATTCAGGAGTGGCTGTGTGGTAAGCAGCTTGCTTACCAACCACATGGTTCCGGGTTCAATCCCACTGCATGGCACCTTGGTCAAGTGTCTTCTACTATAGCCTCGGGCCGAGCAAAGCCTTGTGAATAGATTTGGTAGATGGAAACTGAAAGAAGCCCGTCATATATATGTGTGTATATATATATATATATATATATATATATGTGGGTCTGTGTTTGTCCCTCCAACATCGGTTGACAACCGATGCTGGTGTATTTACTTCCCCGTAACTTAGCGGTTCGGCAAAAGAGACCGATAGAATAAGTACTAGGCTTGCAAAGAATAAGTCCTGGGGTCGATTTGCTCGACTAAAGGCGGTGCTCAGGAAGGCCACAGTCAAATGACTGAAACAAGTAAAAGAATAAAAGAGTATATTTCATATTGATTGGCATATACAGCACAGTCTTCCAATGCTGCTATGAAACCCTATATCAACAGGAGCACCTTGCTTTCCTCCTCTGTAATAGAACAGAATCCGATGATAAAACAATGCTTTTGCTGAGGTATCACAGTAAATTTGATAAAGTACAAAGTGTTGTGTCTCTTGGATATAAGACAGTGAGAGGAGAAAATGTCTTAGGTGAGTGCCTACCTATTTTGGAGAAAAAGCTGTTGTGGCAGTGTATATGAAACAGATGAATACATAGCTAATCAATAGGTGATTAGTTGTATTAGTCAGTGAAAATGTATTAAGCAGGTGAAATGTCCTTGGTAGTATGTTTCTCCTGTCATTTACATGAAGTCAGGAACTGTTCAGAAACTGTTTACATGACATCAACATAATGTAATTTAAGGATTCATAGAATAACTTTTGATAGAAATGTATCATGTTTAAAAGATCTTTAAGAATCCAAAATATGACAACTTAGTAGTAAGTTAAGCGAGAAAGGTAAATTTTATAGAAAGAGATGTAATATGGTTCAAGAATTGCTTTTATTTTGGTTGCATTTGATTTAGTAAGTTCACACAAGATGGTAAATTTTCTCAACTGAGAAATTCTCAAATTAAAATATAAAAAAAATCAATTTGTGACACAAAATAGCAATGATTCAGTACAGACCCTGGTTTGAGATGTGTAAAATGACATATGTAGAAAGACTTAGGATTTCAGGTGTTTTCAAACTAATCATTTATGGTAATTCAAAGTATCTGAATCTGAGAGAAGATATATCACAATGCAAACATTTTTCTTGGCTCATGCACTCCTCTCAGTCTGTTGCAGAAGTCAAAGCTTTTGTAATCTTAAAGTTTCTGCAACTATTTGTTCCATCTTCTACATATTCTTAATCAAAACTCCCAAATATGCTTGATCTCTTTCACAATTAAAGTACCATTGTCTCTGCACCAATCAGAACATCTAGCCACTGCTTACTGATAGACACCATACAATGTTCCCTCATTTCTAGAATACTATAACATGTCAAGTCATCCAACACAACAGAAATCTACAAGTTTTCCTACATTAACACTCACTGAAAAACATGCTTCATTCCTAACCTGTCCAAGTAATAAGTGAATGATGCTATCTTAATGTCTTCACACACAATGAAACCCTAACTACCCAAATCTATAAAGTGTTTCTTGTCCTTCCTAGACATAAATACTAAAAGTTTCAAAGTTGCTATAAATTATGATGATTCCACAAAGATATTGAGTCCCATAAAATAATTGTTTGGGTGTCAGAAATATTTCCACTATAGTCAGCTAGGGACTCTCTGCAAACTCAACACCTGCAGGAAAAAACAAAAATCAAAACCAGTGCCTTCCAGACTACAGCTTTTGGTTCAATGCCTAAAGAATTTCTACTAGCTTTGTATCACCTTAACCAACACTCTGTAATCATAATAGCCTAGCCATCACTCTTTAACCATGGTAGTATCATATGAAGTATTCTGTAGAAGCTTGAACATTTGCATCTAGCTCCAAACTGCACAAATGCAGTAAGACTATCAAAACTTTCTCCACTCCACTTGTCTTGCTATTATGTATACATATACACACCAAGCATGCAATCACCTCATCACTTCAAACTAAGAAGGCTACCAAGTTTGATAATGTTCCTTTCGTTACCTTAAAAAAATGCACCCTAAAGTTAATCTCTACCTGTATTCTCTACAGGAATAGTATTCCATTCTTAGATATCTACTCTGTTACATGTTGAGGATGATGACAGAATTCATAATGACTCCTACACAATGTCTCTCTCTCTTTCTTCAGTTACCACATATGACTTTTGCAGACATCAATTGGGTCCTACTACTCCTTCTTCCCCTCTCTCTTGTAAATCTGAGTGGAAAGTGTTAATATTTGGTGTATGAATCTTGCAGCTTAGCCATCTACCTACAGACTTCATTTGAGGCCTTTTGCAGTAGCACATTATTCAAGAGTATGTTGATGAAACTTACTATACTTCAGCAGAGTCCTGTTTCAAGCATTTAGGCCAAGTTGCTGGCTTGAGGATACCTTCATCTTTTCTCCTCTTCTTGAGTATATTAATGAACAGTTTACTGTCTCCTAATGGCACTCGCTTCTATGAAGATGATACTACTCCTTCCTCTTTCTTAATCATCATACAAGTATCATTCTTATGTAACTTCAACACTTCACTCAAGAAAAATCATTTTCTAATGAGGGTCACATCAAGCTTGTCTCCTTTGGCAGCATAATCACTACATCAATCAGAAAAACAGTCTTGACTTGCACCTCTCCTAGAAATGTATGACATGCATTAAAAGTCTCATGTTTGCTATCAATTCTGATCTTCACCATCACTGACTATCTCTTCTGGTGATGTTTTGTTTATTATAGAAAAGAACTCAATCATGAAGAACTCCCCTTTCTCAGATGGAATGGAATACTACTGCTGCAATACACATACAAGATTAGCAAGGTGATTCCTTACCAAAAGGATCTCTAGCAACTTTGTGAGATCATCCTTTCCTTCAGTTCTTAACTTTGATTGTTATGTAAGTAGCATTCCTGCAGAGCAACTTTCCATATTTTATGTTCACAGTATCATCATTTAATGTGTTTTCCATGCTGGCATAGGTTGGACAGTCTGACCAGTTGAAGAGCTGCCCAAGTTCCACGTCTGTTTTGGAATGGTTTCTATGACTAGATGCCCTTCCTAATACCAATCACTTTACAGTGTACTAGATGTGTTTACATGGCACCAGTACAGTTGCTTTTTACATGGCATTAGCACCCATGAGCCCACAGGTGCTGTTCACATTGTATCCAATTCTATACACATTCAAAGAGACTTCCAAAACTACATTTTACTACTCTACCAGTTCTACCACAACATAAACAGACATGACAAGTGTAAAAAAGAACCTCAGGTTACTTCAAATCAATAAGGCTGCTTGTCCTGGCAATGTATATTAACTGTAAACTATGTTTCAGAACTAACCCTCAAACTCATCACACTGTTTAAAAAATTCTCTCTATATATGGATATATCCTGCCCTTTGTAAACACAGCACTGCATTTGATTCCCCAGAAGAGACACCCTTCCAATTATACTCATTTGCAATATTTCAAAATAAGACAACTAGAAACTTTTCCCATCTTGAATTTCCATTTCTCTCTTTAATGGCCAATTTTATGTACAGTATAGTGAAGCAGCTATCATGCTCTTAACATCAGAGGTCAACATTTTATAGTGGTGTCAGGGTTATCCATTTGTAATAAGTCATAACTTTCATTATTGGAAGTAATGCGTTAACATATAAGGTTAATTGAAGGAAGCTTATAACATTAAATATGTTCTGGTTGCAGTCACTTGTCTCCAAGTAAGAAAGGCAAATGGGAGCATGAGCGGGCGTAAAGTGCAGCAGCCTGACCCAATGCATGTTGAAGAATCAACAGGCACTGAATGGCGTGAATTTAGAATTTCTTTCCTTCATATAAGGGATGGACTGGAAGTCCCCGACTTCCACGTAAAACCAGAAGCTTCCAGAAAGGTCTCAAACATTCTAGAAGCTCAAGAGAGATTACTCTCATATCAATCCTTTTTTGTTTTACTTGCTATCGTAGCTGCCAGGGGTCACTACCTAACTCCCCTCTCAGATGAACAGTCAATAAGCAGAATCATTGTAGCAATCCAGGGCAGATATGAAGCAGAATGAGGTAGCAGAAACATGTGCTTGCAAACAAGTAGTAAAATATAAAAAGCAATACATGCATCTTGATAGATACTGAATATAATTGCAGAGTTTGGCACAGTAAACTTATAGCTACACAGCTATGCACATCAAACTAAATGCAAAACATGATAAGATGAAAATGTGAAAGCATGCATAGGAACAATGTTTGTGAATAACGTTCTTTGAAAAGTTTGTGTTGTAATACAAAGTTAAATGTACATAGTTCTGGATAATTTTTGTGTGAGTGCGACAGTAAACGAGAAGGTCCAGAATAAGGTGAATGCAGCATATACAGTGTGTAACACAACGAAAAGGAAGCTGAAGAAAGTTCTTTGTAGCTTGCTGCCTGGGAAGGTGGTTTCCATGAGACAGAGCAAGTGAAACTTGATGTGCAAGCGTGATAGCTAACGTCCAGGCAACTGGAAATCACAGGATGTGAAAGTCAAGGTGTATGAGAGTGCAATGTTGGCTGCCAAGACATAAGCAGTGCCAAGACTTTACCTGCAAGAGTAGTGGGTCGCTTGCAGAGGCTGAAAGAGTGTAAGTGCTAGAAAAGCAACAGTGACTAGTGAAGTGAGTCAAACCATAAGGATGGCGGCAAAAGAAGGAAGTTCCAACATGCAAGAGACTTGGTGTTGATCAGGCACCGAAGGAAGAAAAATGCATGGAACGCTATGTGATGCAAAGAAAAAAATGCGTTTATAAGAGGTGGTTTGTGCGTCCTACAAACTAGAGAAGAAACGCATGGCAAAAACACATAAGGAGCTTGTTTGCTGGATGAGAAAGGCTTGAGAAAAGCATTTAGCTAGAATAAACCAGAAATGTGTGAGAGTGGATAGCATGAGGCAGACAGCATGTATGTGTGTATGTATGCATGAACACTGAGCAATAATAATGTACAAGTGTGACTGCTGAAAGCACTGTGAAACAACACCGATTGCAGAGTCTGATGCAATATCTCCCAGCGAAAGCTGTGCATCTAAGACTGAGTGTGGAAGGTGAGGTGCTGAATAGAGAGCACTTCACAGCACCAAAAGGCATGTAACAGAATGGGTACACATGAAAGTATGCAAGAAAAATGCAAAATGTTCAGCTCGTTGAATAACTGTTCTAATGAATGCTGTTAAGAAATGCATGGTTGGTGGAAAAAAATGTCACATCTCGGATAAGGAAGCTGTTTGAAGTGCCTTCCAACTATGCAGTGCTCAGAGTGACTGAAATTTGCTGTATAAGGCCACAAAACCAGTTGCTGTACAGAAGATGAAGCAGGAACGATTCGAAATTGGGGTTGAAATCATGGCAGTGGTGACGTTAGTGCTGTAGTCAGTTACAAAGGCTGAGGCGGTGACGGTATTAGCAGTGTTGATGATAACGCTGTTCACATGCATGGCTGTTGAAGTCCAGCCACGTGGAAAATTTGAGACAGGCAAATGCAATAGAGAATTGTCGAGATTAAGCGTGCACATCCACTGCACATGCTCAGAGTGGTAATTGCGCAGGAAAAGACAGCAAGGAAGATGAAGACAGATGCCATGTTGGATAAACTCCAATGTGTATTTACTGGCAAAACGTTGACAGTCGACATTATGAGAGGAAATCACTTCAAAAGGAGATTATTTGAAAGAACACTGTGTATTTCCTTGTGAGAAGAATGCATACTCTGTTAGGTATGATTTCGAGGCGAAGAAGATGAATTCTAGAGGTTCACTTGGACAAGAGAAATATTCTGACATCAGGCCATTGATTTTTAGTTGAGAAGTGAGTGAAGACTGTGATTCTGTAGCTCAACCTACCATGTGCTGTGAAATAAGAATTGAGTTGTGCAAACCATAGTTTAGTGTTGCTGGAATAAGCTGGTATGGAGGTGTTACTCATGATTATGACAAAGAACAGGCATGGTAAGTGACTTTCTTGTTGGACATGGAAGACATGAAATTATTTCAAAATTAGAATATCAGAGGTGGTGGTAGAGTAATATAGAAATTACCTTGGAAAGTGTGGTATGGTGTCGATGTACCATTTGCTGTAGTTTGCATATCCAAATGAATCGGGTTTGCCATATTTTTGTGAAGTGGCCATCGTGTTCTTAATGTTGGAGGTCACCATTTTATAGTGGTGTCAGGGTTATCCATTTTTGGTGGTAACATTGACTTAATGACACACTATAATTTAGTCAGTATGAGAGAAAAGAGAGTCACTGTTTTTGCTCATAACAACAAGAGAATAAAATTCACGAGACACTTGTAATAAGTTATAACTTTTATTATCGGAGGTAATGCATTAACATACAAGTTTAATTGAAGGAAGTTTACAACATTACATGAATATGTTCTGGTTGCAGTCATATATCTTCAAATAAGAAAGGCAAATGTAAAGCAGCCTGACCCAATGCATGTTGAAGAACCAACTGGCACTGAATGGCGCAAATTTAGAATTTCTTTCCTTTATATAAGGAACGGAAGTCCTCGACTTCCACGTAAAACCGGAAACTTCCAGAAAGGTTTCGAACATTCTAGAAGCTTGAGGGAAATTATTCTTGTTACATCCCTTTTCCGCTTTGCTTGCCTTCGAAGCTACCAGGGGTCACTACAACAGCTTTAGCCCAATTTACGGAGAACTGACTTCCTATATCACTCACCAATAAACTGTAATTCTCGAGAAATTTGATGGAAAGTGTTATTCTCGAGAAATTTGATGGAAAGTGTTATTCTCGAGAAATTTGATGGAAAGTGTTGTTCTCGACACTAGCAAAACTTTTCACCATGAAGAAGTTTCCAGTAAAAAGCTTGCCTTCAGGCTGCATGTCTGATGTCTCTTGGATCAGTGGCTTCTGGTCAGATTGCATCATCACCACTCACCTGCATAGTATGAACTCCGATGCACATTAGGGTGTTTGTTAATTACTCTCTTCACTTCTATATCAAACTACATGTTTCATAACAATACAATATCACACTATATCCTTCCTTCAACATCCAAATGTCATCTCTATGCAAAATAGACGTATGAAGCCAAACTTACACTTACTCCATGAGCAGACACCTTGAAAACCTGCACTAATCATACCTTCTTCAGCAGCACAGAAACACAGTCACTACACTTAACATTAAAAAAAAACAACACATTATTACCTTCCTCCCTATTAAACATAGAACTAGAACTTACAAACTCATTATAAATGTTGGGCTTCACTGTCACCGAGTCTCTCCAGATCTCACATCTTTCATATAACAGAAAATATTCAGACCCCCATCCCCAACAAAGACCCACAATGGGGAACTGTTCCTACAGCAAGGATGTTATTGTTGCTACACAACACAGGCATTTCAGGGCACGTTCAAAGAAGCTCAACACATACCAACAGGCCCTTATACGAGTTGACTCCCTTGTCTTTTGTACTGATAGTACAGTTGTCTGTTATTAAGGGCTAGCTGGTCTGAATTTCCTTTCTGGTACTCATCTCATCATGCATATTATTCTTCCTCACCTAGGTACCACTCCGTCCAGTCCTACCTCATTGCCATGTTTGTCTTGTAACTGTCAGCTTGCAAACACTTAAGGGTAACATTCCATCTTGTCAGTCTCTGCAGCCCTGCCAAATACTTGGACGCAACAGTTCCTCCAGACCAAACTATTAAAAAAACCCCCAAAAAACCCACTCCAATCTGTAATTCACAGATGTATCCTCTTCACTCGACCATAACCGTTACTATAGAGGCTACTACTCTTCAAATCTTTGCACCCTTCTATTACTTTCTCCTTTCAAACCTAGTGCTAACAACTTACAAGTTAAGCAAGGCATGAACCACATATAAATCTCAACAGATACTGGATATCAACAACACTTTCCTTTCTTCTCAAATCATTTAAAACAACAAAACACAAATTAGTTTATACAGTTATGGCTAGTTTATACAGTTATGCAACACTAACACAAACTTGTAGAATGTCTCCCAAAATAGCACGAGAAAAGTAACGATAATTTTGATATACGCCAGGTGAGTTGTAATGAAGATTTCGTTTCAGGTTAATGTAGTATATCAGACACTATCATATATATGAGGATCCATATTTCCTGATTCCTGTCACCTTAAAGCAACACAATCTTTATTCAAGATGCAACATACAGAGTTTCACTATAAGCCCTCACAGTGTACATTTTCTCTAAATTTTGTAGTACAACTTCTCTGCAAGATAGTTATTCCGATGTGTCATGTTATTATCAACTCCGGTATTTATATATTAAGAATTTGGAGAAGGAACATTCATAACTTGGCTTCTGAACCTGACTAAGAAAGGACAGCCCTCATGGAAAGATTAACGAACACACACATAAAACAACCTGTATACATGAAAGGACTATGAGAATCTTCAAGTCAACAGAGATAGTCATATACAGTGGGTCATACAAAGTATTTTCCCTCTCATCATACTATACACACATAGAAAATTGTCGGTTTTGTGTTTATCAAACGAACGCTGTGCTGTAGAACAAAGCGCTCCCACCATGGCCATCTAGCTTGGAGAAACGATTATAAATGACGACGATAGATATTTATAGTTACGCGGCTTCCAGTCCTTCATTTTTTTTTTTTTTTTCATTGACGACAGTGTACCTACACTTTCTTACATGAAACAAACTAAAATACGAAAACATCAACTAAGAACATAAAGCATTATTCCTCCGAACTTCCGCTCTTTTCATTCTCCCCTTCCGACCTCTATCTCTCTGCCTTTCTTAATCTTCCAGCCCCAATGTTACCTCTATTACATTCTAATACCCGCTACTCTACATTCCCTCTCTTTATCTTTCCCTCCTTTCTATCTCTCTCTCTCCTCCTCCGTCTTTCACTTTTCTCCTCTTTCCCGCCCGCTTGTCAATATCTCCTCCTCCTTACCCTCTGTTTCCTTTTCTTTGCTTTTTTTTTTCACTCTTCCTTTATCTCTCACACTCCTGTTACTCCTTCTACTCTCTCTTCCTTTTCTTCTTTCAATCTTTGTATCTGTGTTCCTTCCTCACTCTTCCCTATTACTCCACACCTTCTCTATGTCACCCACTCTCTCTCTCTGTCCTTACCCAACTCCCAGTGACACTCTCTGTGTATATCTGTGAAAATGGCGGCAGCTCAGTAAAAACAACAACTTCCCGTGCTGGTGTAGAACGGATCTGGGGGAAACAGATCAGCGGCGAAAACGAGCGGAAACTCCTTACAACAATATATAAACGCCGAAAGCAATAATATTAACAATTTCACAGATTAATTGTTAACGTTTATAATATATTTTAATGTAGATTTCCCCTATAGAAGGTATTAAAATAAGATAGAAAATGAGGCTTCTGAAACCAAGCTGGGTAACATTGGATGGTAGGTTACAAAACAAATTATTCTATATACATTTGTGGTATTTAATTATATATAGAGACACTTTTGTTTATTACGTTGTTTGTTCATATTACTCCATATCTTTGTTTCTCTTGCCTTCTATTCTTTCAGTCAGTCTTTTTTTCCCCCTTTTGAACTCCTCATTAATTTTCTTCATATCTCTAATTGAAAAATAGAACATTAAAAAAAAAAAAAAATACAATTTAAAAAAAAATTAATTTGTATACATGATATATCCTTACCTGTATACTTCGTGAATAACACTATTTATGAATATGTGGACCTTATGTTTTGCTTTGTTGATCGTTTGTTACATGTTTCACAAGTAATTTACATCTGACGTTTTCAATTAATCTTATTGTATGTAGACGACCTTTTGTTGTCAAGGATCTTCTCATCTTAAATTTGGATATTGTTTTCGGAAAATATTTAAACCACGTGGTGGGGAAGGGTGTATTTATTTACAATTAATTTTTAACTAAACTAGATAACTTTTAAAATGTGTTTATTTTCTTAGTCGAATCTGATGCTGTCCCATATGAGAACAAGGCATATTCCCATTTCATGAGTAAAGTTCCTCAACAAGCCACCCGGTGTCCAATGATGTTCAGCTTGTCCTGTCTCTTTCTCCCACTCTCGTAGACATGGATCATTTGTCTATTTGAACTTACGAAGTAACCATCTCACACTATTGAAGAAATAATACCTCACAATAATGATAAATTTTCGACCATCCCAATAGAATTCTTATTTGAAAAATTCAGTTATCAAATATGAAAATTCAAGTGAATCTTCATATTTGATAAATGTATTTTTGAAATTTCAAATTTTTACATTTCCAACATTTTTTTTTATCTACTCCTTAACTCTATGTAGGAAACTAACATGTTGCAATTAAAAAATAATAATAATGTATTAAATAAGCCTAACAAACAAAGAAATATGAGAGTATTGATTTGGTTTCAATATCAATTTTGTAAGTTCGATGTTTTGATTGGTAATAAGATAAACTTATTCACATCTTCGGAATGCTTAATATAATGGTTGCCTAGAATCAAATAGCAAATGTTTCCACTATTTATTAAATATAAATATTTGAGTTTTGTTTTCTTTGACTGACTTTGCAACTGTTTATTGTGAACAAGTGAAATGTTAAACTTAAGCAACATTTAGCAGTAATTAGAACTTCATCTGCTAACCTTGATTCATTGTTAATTGCTGCTCCCCATTTATGTTCTGCCAATTATGAAACGATTGTTTTTATTTTTTACTTTTTTGCACGAGCATTTATTTCTTTGTCGCAAATCAAATATTAATAAAGTTTTCTTGAGTCTATCAAGAATTGATTAAAGAAGCCGAATTGACAGACACTTAGTTAAATTCATTAAAGCGAATTAAAATAAAATTGGATGCAACCAGCATTAAGGTTAGCCTGGATCCAACTTGTCTTTGGCGGCTCAAAAAGAGCGCTACAATTAATTGTTCACTCGACAACTGAAACAAGAGTGAAGAATGCCCCAACCTCTTCCTAGACACATATATATGTATATATCCTATTTTATATTATAACATTAATTAAATAGTTTGCTCTTAAGGCGATCCTCGATTGGGGCAGAGCCTTTTCTTTGGGATAAAAGTAAATAACCGATGTAATCGATCATTGTATTGTTCGCTATATCGCACCTGGAGAAATGAAAGACAAAGACGGACGATGATTGTGGTGTGATTTGTCTCCATTAGGTGTGTGAGAGAGAATAACGATTCTTATTTTGTGGTTATATGTATTGTTTATGTGTGTATGTATATTATAGAAATAAATGTATATGTCAATGAATTGCAAAAGAACAGGATGGTAAAATCCTTTTCATTAGCTTTTGGCACTCGGAGTTGGGTGCTTGTGCAGCATTGCATCCTCAGAACCATTTAATGTATATACATTTATATGTAGGGGTATGCTGGCATGGGTTAAGAAATTTGATGGTAACTTGTTCTGGACACCAGCAAAACTTTTCAACATGTCTGTTTTGAAATCTCCAGCAAAAAGCTTGTCTGCAGGCTACATGACTGTTGTCTCATGGATCAGTGCCGTAGGGCTGCGTCGAGCTTCAATATCTGTTATGGCATTGTTTCTAGGTCTGATAAACAATGGATACGCAAGTTTTATTGCAATCACAGGCAAGCTAGCTGCAAAATAACCTTATATGCCAAGTATACAGGAGCATTATTCACAATATACCCAAGAAATACATTGTCTCAGCTGTTCAGAAAGTTACCTAGAAATAGGCAATAGTTTTTGTCATCTAAGTAACGGAATTACTAATAGTGGATAGATACTCTGAAATTGTAATAACCAGAGTAAGAGCAGATTGTATGATGCTTGAGTTATAAGGGTGCAAGACCTGGGCTCTGAATACAAAGGATTTGTGTTGATTAGAAAGAACTATAAGTGAACATGCTTTGTTAGATGTGTAATGTCAGTGTGTGAAGGCACATGGCTCAGTGGTTAGAGCATCAGTCTCACAATCACGAGGTAGTGAGTTCGATTCCTGGACCAGGCTGTGTGTTGTGTTCTTGAACAAGACACTTTATTTCACATTGCTCCAGTTCACTTGGCTGTAGAGATGAGTTGCAACGTCACTAGTGCCAAGCTATATCAGACTGTCTTGGATAACATCAGTGGCATAGAGAGAGAGGAGGCTGTACAACACAGTAGAAATTACCCGAGAGAAAGCCTGTGTATAAGAGGCATTCAATATTGTTTGCAAGACTGTATGTATGGTTTAACACTGCTGTATAAAACTATGCTAAGTGCACAAAGCAAATGGTGTAACAGGAAGATGAAGTGCTGAATTCTTCTCAAGATACTGAACCTCACAAAGGAGATGACAAGGGATCATGAAGACTGGTGACATGCTGTAGTGGAGAAAACCCACTCTCTTGGACAAGCATGGCAGAAAGAATGCTTACGAAATGAGTGTTGATAACTGAGACAGTCTTGAACAGTGGGCAATTATTCACTGCCTCTCCTCAGCCTCCATGCCCAAGTTATTTTCAAAGCTTTTAACCTTTGCTCTGCACCAGTTCTATAATGTTCTCATCTCACTATCCTCACTTTTCCTCCCTAATTCCCACCTGGGATGTTCTTTTTACATTCACAGTCTGTTTAGTCTTTTTTCATTGTCTTCTCCAACAGCTTCTCTGTCACTTCAGCATATCTCCTTTCCTTACACACCCTTTCTTTAAATGACTTTCTGGAGCCACGTCACTTCTATTTTTATTCTTTCTTTCATATTCCCTTTTCTCATATCTACCTATACCAGAGATTCTCAACAGCGGTCCATATAAAATTTTGTTATCTGCAATAAATTTCTTATGTTTCACAGAACATTTTAACAATTTTTGGATCTTTGTGATTTGATGGCCAACACTTGTTTTCTTAATGAAACACTTTCAAACTTGGGACACTTGTAAAATGTGTCATACAAAACAACTTTTTCTCTTAGCCTTCTTAACAAAAAATTGTACATCGCAAGTTATTTCATGTTAAAGTTGTCGTATTTCTGTAATTTCAATCAATCACTGACGTCTATTCAGCTGAATACAGTCAGTGCTCTTTTGTAAACAGCCGGTGTTAAGTGTGTTATTCCCTGTGACATATTTCATCCGGTTTAATCGTAATTTATACGCATATATTGTTTATATAATAAATTACGCTGTGCGTATCTGTGTGTGTATATTTTTGCCATAACCTCACTCATAACCCTAACCCTAAACTAGAGTTTGATTTGAAGAAGATTTGGCTGCTATTTCTAGGAAATGAAGCACTTGGTGGAGGTGCATTAATAATTCAAGTATTTTGATGGCTTTTTTTCCTTTGTTTACGAACAGTCTAGTTAATCGGAAATGTCAGAACTAATGGAGATTAATACCATATATACACCGTCACAGCACTAACTGTATTCAACTGAATAGACGTCAGTGATTAGTTGAAATTATCGAAATAAGACAATTTTTAACGTGAAATAAATTCGAATACAAAATTTTTTATCTGTTCTATACCACAAAATATACAAGTATACGAAGTTTGAAAGTGTTTCGGTACCAAAAACACTACATAAAAAAATGTTGCCCGTCAAATCATAAAGGTCCCAATTTTTTAAAATACAATTCCTAATAATATTTAATTATAAAAATATGATTTTTTTAACATTGAATGGCTGGGAGGATCCATCCAAGTAAAATTGGAATCAAAGGGGTCCGTGGGTAAAACTGGTTGAGAAACACTGATCTATACTTACCCTTATATGGGATAATCTTGTAGCTTTTTACACAGTCTCCTCTCTTTCTACTGTCCTTTCCATAGTCTCCCCTAATAGTGCTTATCCTATTACCCTTTCTACTGCCACCACCCTCTCATAGTTCTAAATCAGTTCCTCACACATGCTGTATCCTCTCTCATCACCCCCACACCAGAATCATTATACCCAGTACTATAAAGTGGTTGGCTTTAGGAAGTACATCAAGCCATGAAAAGCATGCCAAAATATACAGTGGAGTATGATGCAATCTTCCAACTAATCAGATCCTGTCAAATTGTTCAATTCATGCCAGCAGAAAAAAAGATGTTAAACAACGGTGATAATGTGTATGTGTGTGTGTCCATCTATCCTTCAAATGCATAAAATGCATGTGTGTGTGTGTGTGTGTATATATATATATATATATATATATATATATATAGGCGCAAGAGTGGCTGTGTTTTAAGAAGCTTCCCAACCACATGGTTCCAGGTTCAGTCCCACTGCGTGGCACCTTGGGCAACTAACTTCTACTATAGCCTCAGACTAACCAAAGCCTTGTGAGTGGATTTGGTAGATGGAAACTGAGAGAAGCCTGTCATTATGTATGCGTGTGTGTTTGCATGTCTGTGTTTGTCTCCCCACCACACTTGAGACTGATGCTGGGGTGTGTATATCCCCATAACTTAGTGGGTTGGCAACAGAGACTGATAGAATAAGTACTGGGCTTACAAAGAATTAAGTTTGACTAAAGGTGGTGCCCCAGCATGGCTGCAGTCAAATAACTGAAAAAAGTAAAAGAAAAGAATATATAAGATGCAGTGAATAAACTGTCATCTAAATTACACAAAAATGAAAATAACACTGACATTTCATTTTAACAGATTACATAAAAATATCTTGAAATACTAAAGAGTAAACTGACCCTACTATACTGTCATCATCATCATCGTTTAACGTCCGCTTTCCATGCTAGCATGGGTTGGACGATTTGACTGAGGACTGGTGAAACCGGATGGCTACACCAGGCTCCAATCTGATTTGGCAGAGTTTCTACAGCTGGATGCCCTTCCTAACGCCAACCACTCAGAGAGTGTAGTGGGTGCTTTTACGTGTCACCCGCACGAAGGTCAGTCAGGCGGTACTGGTAACTGTGTAGTCGACAAAATCAAAAACAATGTGCGTGCACAAAATTAAATCTATAAAATGGTGACAATTTACCCATTGCAACTTCTGTGTGTGTGTGTGTGTGTATATATATATATATATATAATTTTATGTGCTGGTATGGGTTGGATGGTTTGACAGGAGCTTGCTAGACTGAAGATTGTACCAAGCTTTACTGTCTGTTTTGACATGGTTTTTATGGCTCCTACAGAGTGGACAGTACTTTTTACTTGGCATCAACAAGGCTTGTTTTGGCATGGATGTCCTTCTAAACACTAACCACTTTCCAGTGTAGACTGAATGCATTAGCACTGACAGGGTTACTCAGACAAATTTCTTTTGGGGAGGAAAGGCATTGGAGGCGGTGACCTTGTACCAAATGAGGAGAGGCTAGAGTGACAGAAGGATAGAAATAGGTATGTTGCTAGAGAGAGAGATCAAGAATGTGGACAGAAACAGGTTTATTACTGTAGAGGAGATACATGCTAAACCAGTCAGAGAGTGAATATGATCAAGAGTGAGAGTGGGAGAGAGATGGTAAAGTGCCAGGGCATATCCTCAAGGTACAGGGATGAGAATATAAGTGGGATGGTAGAGTATTGTCAAGGGTGCATTAGTTAGTAGTAGAGTGTGGGCTGACGAAAGTCTTGTACATGAATCCCACATGTAGTACTCAGTTGAGCAATTGACTTGAACCTTCATCATCATTTAACGTTCGTTGTCCATGCTGGCATGGGTTGGATGGTTTGACTGGGCTGGGAGGCTGCACCAGACTCCAGTTTTATTTGGCATGATTTTCTATGGCAGGATTCCGTTCCTAATGTCAACCACACCAAGAGTGTAATGGGTGCTTTTTTGTGCCACCAGCACACTGGGGTGCATTTATGTGCCACTTGCATGATGCCAATAACTGCCACGACTGGAATTTTGCTTGGTTTGATGGATCTTCTTCCCAAGCACATCATGCCAAAGATCTTGGTCATTGCCTCTGTGAAGCTCAACACTTGAAAGGAACTCAGCTACTTTGCTTCTGTTAGGCCCAATGCTTCAAAGGAACTCATCTACTTTGCCTCCATCAGATCCAATGCTCAAGAGGAACTCAGCTAGGCCCAACACTAGAAAGGTACTCAGCAACTTTGCCTCCATGTGGCCCAACATGCAAAAAAATGTTCTTTACGTGACACAGCTGTCCTTGTCCATATGCATTACATGACCATACCAATGCAGTCATCTCTCTTGCACACCACATCTGATTCCTCTTATGCCTAACTCTTCTCTCAAGATGCTTACACTATCAAACATGCACACTCACATTGCACATAAAGTGAAGCATACTGGCTTCATTTCTTTCAAGCCTATGCATGTCCTTGGTTGTCATAGCTCATGTTTCACTGCCGTGCAGCATTGCTGTTCACACACAGGCATCAAACAATCTGCCTTTCACTCTGAGAGAGAAGCCCTTTGTTGCCAGCAGGGGTAGGAGCTCTCCAAACTTTGCTCAACCTAATCTTATTCTCACAGCTACGCTCTTGGAGAATCTACGTCTACATCTTCATGTGTGGCTTCTAGGTCATGAATGGGATGAAGCATGGTTGAAGAATGATTAAGGTAGAATAAACGGTTGTTTCATCTGGATAAGAGTGGATGTGTAGAAGGAAGACTGTGAAAGACAGAACTGAACCCTGGGTCACACCAGTGTTGAGTGAAAGTAGAACAGAAAGAGTTTCATCAAAACATGCATCCAATGTTGCAATCTGATGGGAAGTTACTGATCCAAGAGATGGGTGATGGGTAGAGCCTGTAGGCAGGATATTTTGATAAAAAAGATTTATATATATCAGCCATGGTCAAATCATTTGCAGATGTCTAGATCAACAATTTTGCTTTCATTCACATTCTCTAAAGTGAATATAGACTGATGAGGGCAGAAGAGAGTGGGCCATCAGTGGATTTGGCTCTGTAGAAACAGTACTGTTGGTAAGGCAGCGAGTTGGCAGAAACGTTAGCACGCCGGGCGAAGTGCTTAGCGGTATTTCGTCTGCCATTACGTTCTGAGTTCAAATTCTGCCGAGGTCGACTTTCATCCTTTCGGGGTCGATTAAATAAGTACCAGTTCCGCACTGGGGTCGATGTAAGCGACCTAATCCCTTTGTCTGTCCTTGTTTGTCCCCTCTGTGTGTAGCCCCTTGTGGGCAGTAAAGAAATAAGAAACAGTACTGTTGGTGACCGAGGATAGACAGAAGTATTAAAGAATATGGATGTCTCCAATATCTGCAATAAGATGATAGCTGACTGAATTAGAAGTTTGCCTTTCTTTGGAATGGTTCACACTGAGATATTTCCAAATATATCCCTGTAGATAGTGAAAGATTGAAGATTTAATGAATGTAGGAACAGGTTGGAAAGAGTATTGCCAGGGCCTGTGGTTTTGCTTGTTTCTGCCTTTGGAGTGTGTGTGTGTGTGTAAGGTTGGAAGGTAGAAAGGGGGTAGATTTGGAGGAGATTGGTGAAGGATGAATTGTATGGAATTGAATGCAAAGATTGAAGCTTTCTCCATGAAGGTACTGTTTATAGACTCATTTTTATCGAGAAGTGGAGGGAAAGAGAACTCTGTAATGTTGGTGAAAATTCTCTTGGCAAGGGACCAGAAAAATCAGTTGCAGTTTGGAAGGTGGGAAAACTTCAACAGTTCATTACTTGTAACAAGTGATGTTTCAGTATTATACCTTAATGTTTTCAACAGCTCAGCAATGGTTTGTAACTTTGATCCTTTTCTTATTTTAATGTTTAATTTCTGTACTATATATTTACTTTCAGATAAACCAATATTTTCTATTGATATTCATCCAGATGGGTCTCGATTTGCCACAGGTGGTCAAGGTTAGTGTACTTTATTATTCCATGGTCATTAAGTCTTTCTTTTTGGCTCTTTAGTACATACACCTGTAAACTGTAGTAATATATACATATATATATATATATATATATATATATATATATATGATATATATATTTATATGCAATTATAAACAAGGGCAAAAGAAAAAAGATTTCTATGCCAATATGCT
>NC_068996.1:20657166-20658429 GCF_001194135.2 Octopus bimaculoides | reverse complement strand
CAACAGTTCATTACTTGTAACAAGTGATGTTTCAGTATTATACCTTAATGTTTTCAACAGCTCAGCAATGGTTTGTAACTTTGATCCTTTTCTTATTTTAATGTTTAATTTCTGTACTATATATTTACTTTCAGATAAACCAATATTTTCTATTGATATTCATCCAGATGGGTCTCGATTTGCCACAGGTGGTCAAGGTTAGTGTACTTTATTATTCCATGGTCATTAAGTCTTTCTTTTTGGCTCTTTAGTACATACACCTGTAAACTGTAGTAATATATACATATATATATATATATATATATTTCCAAGGTTTCAAATTTGTATATTTAAAAACGATAGAGACTTCCAACACGATTGATTTTTATTCCATTTATTTAATTATTTACCATTCGATGTCAACATTTCTGTGCTCAACTCTATCCAGCGACTGATCCGTTGGATGTCTGACGTTTGGCACTTCCTCAGGAATGGCTTTACATTAGAACAAATGACCAAAAAACACAATTATCTATCAGAACAAGTTATTAAAAACTATTTAACTATACCGTTCTTCCGCCATGCTATACTAGCAGAAGTGCCCAGCGTTGCTCGGGGCTTAATTGCTTTAAAGTAGTCGATTCTACTCAATTATGATTATTGAGGCAAAGATTGATATAAGTTTACGCCCAACCAATCGATTTGCAACTGGATAGAAAGCCCTGCAAAGAGCATTGCAACACTCTCAGTAGGGGGTAACAATAGAATAACGTAGGTCATAGGGTCATTTTTTCGGTCATAATAACTCCTAATTATGAAAAAAATCGATAAAACTACATAGAAAATCATTTTCCCCTCTAAAACAATCTAATTTACTCTTTCTACTCCTATTCCAAATTGTTTCAACCACTGATAGAATTCCCTACAAACTCACAGTTTGTAGGGAATAAATGTTTGACTGTCAATCGTATTTGAAAAAGATTGACAGGTATTTGTATGTATGTGTGTATGTATGTATTAGTGTGCATTCTGTGTATATATATATGGTAGTAAGTAAATGTGTTTTAAAAAAGATTTTCAAAAGACTCACAGTTTGTAGGGAATAAATGCTTGATGACTGTCGATGTGAAAGTTACTTGTACAGAGAAATTGTCTTGGAAATGCATAAAATTGTAGGGTGAAAGGGTGATAAAAAACAGGAAATAAATTTTTTAAAATGACAGGTATTTGTATATATATGTGTGTATTAATGTGTATTCTGTGTCTCTCTATATATATGGTAGT
>NC_068996.1:20654858-20657066 GCF_001194135.2 Octopus bimaculoides | reverse complement strand
TATATATATATGTATATATATATGTATATATATATATATGTATATATAAAAATGTGCAGACATGCACTGAAGCTTAGGCACCTCTGGCTTTGCCTGGACAGTGAGCGGATGTGGTCTCCGTTTGTCGAGCTGTTATTTCCACAGTTCACATCGTTTACTGAACTGGACCCATGGATCAAGCGTAGACCGAGGTTGGGTGTATGGCATGCAGAGAGCCATCAGGCACTTGTGTTTCTCTCCCAATCGGGCAACGCTGGTTGCAGGAGTACTACCTTGTTCTTCTATAGAGGGTTAATAGAGTTCAAGTGTAACGATGTCCAGGGAGAAACCCTAGGCTTTGACGAAGATCAACTCGCTGACCTATTCTGAAGAACATTCGGGACGGGGCCTATTGATAATTACCAAAAATCCCTGGCCTGGCAATGTTGCAGAAGAGCTTTACCAGTTCGAGATAAGCTCTTTAGACATGGGTGTGCGCTTTTGCCAGTTTGTGCAAGATGTGAGCAGGACAGTGAAACTGTCCTGCATGCGATTGTGCAATGCCCCAAGGTGACTGAACTCTGGGATTATGTCGAACACCTGCTGTCGCATTCGAGAAGAGTACAACTGTTGAGCGAATCTGTAATTAAGATCGGTCCGCCGCCCTCCCTGAATAGAGAGGTGCGAGCCTGTTTTCTCTCAGTAGTTGCTGTTGCGAAAGAGGTAGTATGGAAGACGAAAGTGAAAGAAATTGCAACAGGCATGTTCATCTCCAGTCTTGAGCTAAGTGACTTTTTCGTTTTCCACATGAAACGGAAAATAATGCTGAAGAAATGCCTGTCACAAAGTGTGTTTCGTAAAAGATGGAGGTCTGTAGCAAGTATGTTGTGAGTGAAAGAACCTGTCTAAACAAGAACAAAAAGAGGACAAGCAAAGTCTTCAGTGTCAGTATGTGGTTTGTTGGGTTGACTGCATCCTCCACATCATTTTTTGTAAATCACTCATTCTCATTTAATTATATATATTTTAATTGTTTATTCATATATTTTGTCTGTCCTCGTATTGTCCCTTCTTTTTCTCTGCCTCATGGTTAATAAAGAAATTGACTGTTCAGGAGTTCCTTCGCCCTTATTTTTCATCCCGCAGAGTGTCAAACAACACCCTCCTCACCAAGCCAGTTTAGTCGCCGACGACCTGACCATGCGACAACTTGTACTGGATTACATGTTACCAGTAGCACTCAAGAGCGACCTGACATAAGTGTGTATATATGTATGTGTATATATATATATATATATGTATGTATGTATATATATATATATAATGTGTATATATATATATATATATATATATATATATATATATATATGTGTGTGTGTGTATATGTATATATATATGTATATATATGCATGTATATGTATATATATATATGTATATAGATAAAACTTACTTGGAAGAGGATGCATGGCATTCAATCATATAATAATATAGATATATATAAATGTTTATGTATATATATCACAGCCATGGGCAATGCCAGTGTTGATGCTTGGCCCATTTATGACTACACTTGATGTGTTGGGCGATATGATATGCTTGAGAAGACCTGTTGAATCAAGCAAAAACCAAAATTGTAACTGTGGCCAGGGCCCTTTGACTGACTCCCATTCCAGTAGCACGTACAATGCATCATCCAAACATGTTCGATGCCAGTGTCACCCAACTGGCTCCCATTTTGGTGGCACGTAAAAAGCACCATCCGAACGTGGTTGATGCCTGAGCGGTTCCCATGCC
Organism: Octopus bimaculoides; assembly: GCF_001194135.2. NCBI lineage: Eukaryota > Metazoa > Mollusca > Cephalopoda > Octopoda > Octopodidae > Octopus > Octopus bimaculoides. The sequence goes on along the minus strand of NC_068996.1, from coordinate 20,655,293 downwards.
GATGGCACATAAAGAGCATCATCCAAACATGATCAGTGCCAGTGCCCCATGACTAGCTCCCATGGTGGTGGCACATAAAAAACATCATCCGAACGTGGCCGATGCCAGTTCTCCCTGACTGGGTGTCATGCTGGTGGCATGTAGAAAGCATTATCTGAATGCCAGGACCGCTAGACTGGTTCCTGTGCCAGTGGCGTGTAAAAAGCACCCACTACACTCTCCGAGTGGTTGGCGTTAGGAAGGGTATTCAGCTGTTGAAACCTTGCCATATCAGATTGGAGCCTGGTGCAGCTACTGGATCTCCAGACCTCAGCCAAACCATCCAGCCCAGTCCAGCATGGAAAACTGGTGTTAAACAATGATGATGATGATGATATATGTATATATATATGTATGTATGCATATGTATGTATATGGATATATATATATATGTAT
>NC_068996.1:20630387-20654142 GCF_001194135.2 Octopus bimaculoides | reverse complement strand
AGTCCAGGGGCACTGGCAACGATCTTACTTGGCTTGCCGGGTCTTCTCACGCACAGCACATTTCCAAAGGTCTCGGTCAGTAGTCATCGCCTCGGTGAGGCCCAATGTACGAAGGTCTTGCCTCACCACCTCAGCCCAGGTTTTCCTGGGCCTACGTCTTCCACGGGTTCCCTCAACTGTTAGGGTGTGGCACTTTTTCACGCAGCTATCCTCATCCATTCTCACCACATGTCCATACCAGCACAATCGTCTCTCTTGCACGCCACAACTGATGCTTCTAATGTTCAGCTTTTCTCTCAAGATATATATATATATGTATATATATATGTATGTATGCATATGTATGTATATGGATATATATATATATGTATGTATGCATATGTATGTATATGGATATATATATATGTATGTATATATATGTATATGTATACATGTATGTATATATATGTATACGTATATACATGTGTGTGTGTATATATATATATATATATATATATATATATATATATGTATTATGTATGTATATTTTGACACTCAGTCAATTACGACGACAAGGGTTCCAGTTGATCCGATCAATATTGAAGCAATTGACAAATTTACATACTGCAACTGATAGAATGCTGTATCCTCACTAACTGTAACGACAATGGTTCTAGCATAACTGAACTCTCTCTATCCCATATCAGTAATTCCTTTTCTTTTCTTCATCTCTATCTTTCATCAAAATAAACTTGTACTCATGAACTAATCACAACAAAATCTCCTTTGAATCATACATTCTCATTTTATGAAAAATTATTTTTTACTTCTTTGAAAAAAGAAAAAAGAATTTTGGATGCATTCATCTGGAAAATAACTTGGGTAGTCCTGACTGGAATGGTTTTGATCAGGAATACCTGGATTTAAACATGAACTACTTTTACTTTGAGAAATTCTGTGTGAGAGTTCCTGAGACCTCTCTTTCTAAGACTAAAATATAAAAAGAAAATACCTTTTAACTCCATAATATTATACATAATTTACAGGCTGTTTATAAAACAAATGAAAGAAAACAGAGTGATATGTTATAAAATGAATTGTTTACAGTCTACTTAAGATTTTTACAAAGTTGTTCCATTTATTTTCATCTGATATTAACTAAAATCCGATTGATCGATACTGCAGCACAGGATTTTCTGGTGATGTAATGTATGTTTGTTTTATTTACCATTTGGATGTAGGAAATAATCTGTAAATTCCTCAGAGTTTATCTTTTTATCACCAATGTCTCACTATAGGTGACGATTGTGGTAAAGTTGTTATTTGGAACATGGCACCAGTTAGAGATGAAATATCTGAGAAAAATGATGCTGTACCAAAAATATTATGTCAAATGGATAATCACTTAGGTGAGTACAGTATTGTTTTCAACAAGTACACCTACCTATAACCCACTTTTGTACCTCTATTGCTATTTTCTTTCATATTCATTTTATACTTTGAGGGTATGACTTCACCATATCTCCCCCCCCTCCCCACCAAGTCATGTGTTCACCTCATCAGCAAGACACCTATTCCTCTCCCTCTATCATACTTACATATTCTATAATACTATGTCCCACTCAGTTGTATTGTCTTACGAGTATTTGATGATCTAGCAGTTTTGGTTCCATAAGAAAAGCAACCAGTACCCACTTTTTCAGTTTTAATGTTTTCCTGCTTGCATGAGTATTTAACCCTTTGCCTGTCCCAGATATGGCTGGTTTGAATGTTAAAGAATTAAGGGACTGTGATATGACTACATTACTGCATCATATGAATGAATACAGAGTTATATTTTATAAAATGAATTGTCAAATATGTTTGAATGTAACATTAGTAAAACCACATGTGATAATAGATCCGTTTCCAATAATACAGTTTTAAAAACATTTTCTACAGGTTGTGTTAACTGTGTCCGTTGGTCTCATAATGGCCGACATTTAGCTTCTGGTGCAGATGACAAATTAGTTATGATCTGGCAAACAAGCAGGTAAGTAAAGTGGGTTGGAAGTATATATTTATTTGTTGCATTTTGATTGATGTTTATGTTGTATGGCAGCTTCAGTATATATGTACATTTCATTTATGGTAGATGAAATTGATTTGGGATGAAGACCTGTTGGTGTCTACAATAAACACACTGCCAAAAAAGAGTTTATGGTTAAAAGATTGAGATGCATGAAATAATAGATTAAAGAAATTTTTTTTTTTCTAAACTGCCATGAGAATGAAGAGGATAGATTTAAAAAGTAACACAAATTCATCTCTGTTTTGACAGATTAGATGAAAATATACCAAAAACCTTGGTGTTTGGTTTGAGAAGTACTTGGAGATTTGTTGATGAAGGTGACTTAATGTCATCTGATATACTGATGCCTTGGTTCTGTTATTGTTTAGCTCAAAATCAAGCCTGATTTAGCAGACTTAGGGTCAAAGGTATATGTACTGTAATAATTATAGGCGCAGGTGTGTAGTAAGAAGCTTGCTTCCTAATACACGATTCCAGGTTCAGTCTCACTGCATAGCACTTTTGGCAAGCAAAGCTTTGCAAGTAGATTTGGTAGATGGAGACTGAAAGAAGCCCATCGTATATATGTGTGTGTCATGTGATACATATATGTGTGTATGTGATACATTCAACTATAAAATTCTTCAAAGTAGTGCCTCATCATAGCTGCAGTCTAATGACTGAAACAAGTGAAAGATTAAAGATTATGTTGTTTTAGCTGTGTGTAAGATTATAATATAAAATGTGTCCTTTCCTTTATTGTATTTCTTCATGGTATTTTCTCATATTTTGGAATCAAATCTCATTCTCTAAAGTCATTTGTTTCTGTCGAGTCTTTTAAAAATGGTCATTTTACTGGGGTTTTTTTTTTTATATCTCCAACAGGTATGGTGGCCCATCAACAGTGTTTGGAAGTGGAGGAAAAATGGTAAATATTGAACAGTGGAGGCCAGTATTTACACTTCGAGGACATTCTGGAGGTATGTTCGATATTTTAGATTTTTAAAAATCTAATTAAATTACTGCCTTTCTATAACTTGAAAAATGAGACCTTTAGTCATAACATCTTCAAGAAGTAATGAAAATATATGTTGTATCAACAACTACTACTTATAATAATGATGATGATGAAAAGAACAAATAGCATGGTACCCTAGGCTGCAGGCATTCCAACAAAACTGGAGTTAAAAAGAATAATAATATTAATACTTGGCTTCCTCTCATATCAATTTAACATGGTCCTGTTTTATGTTGAAATGTTTTCGATTGCTATTAGCATTGTTGCTCCACTATTTTGGTGGGATATCCTAACAACTGGTATATATTCTTTTAATAGTAGAGTTCTCCCTGAAGTGAATAGCATGGTAACTGGGTTCTTATTTTTGCTCAAGATCTGCTGACAACCATACCTGACTAGCTATATCACCATCATACTCATTTAATATCCACTTTCCATGCTGACATGGATAGGATGATTTGACAGAAGATTTTCAAAGGAGATTGAGTTTAACTCTAGGCATTAAGATCTGCTGATGAGAATTAAGGTGGTCTACACCAAAATTCGAAATCGTATAAGGCTATATACTCTTGGGACTTACCTCCCTTCGTCTGTCATTAAGTATAGTGCTTTGGTGACTTTGGAGTTAATTTAACTCTTATTTTAGCATAAGCAGTGCTAGTCTGTACCCTCCATTACTTTTGTGACCTCTATTAATTTTGCCTTTAGGTTCTAATTGCTAATAAGCCACCCTTTTAATTTGTTGTTTACACACAAATGTATGTGTATCTAGAAACATTTATTGATTTTAATGTCAGCTAATGTTATAGAATGTATCCTGAGTATTTAAAATAGATGGCTAAAAATGAAAGCATACACTTTTCTACAATAAAGTTAATAGCTAATTTAATGATTCTTTTCTTTTTGTGTGTGTGTGTGTATACCTCCCCTTGTTTCTCCCTCTACCACTCTCTCTTCCTTACCCCTCGTGGTCACATGTGTCCACGTACTAATTCTTTTCTTCCTTGGCTTTCGCCAAGCAAACATACAAACTTATTTCATCCTGCTTCCAGTTCGTTGCTTCACAGCGTTCTACATACACATAATTTTTCACGTCTGGCCATATAGCCTTTTCAGTTTGTTTTCCTGTCTTGTTTTCTGTCCGCCACTACATTCCTCCATGGTACAGTTTAATTTGTGATCCATGGGAAGAGCCATTTTAACAATGCGTCCTGCCCTACTCTTCGAAACGCCTGTGTTAGACTTGGGTAGCTGATGAAGGAAAATGTTCTCTATGTGGCCTGTGTGTGTTCTATACTCTGGTTATTATTATTTTTTTTGTCTACGTTTTGTTTTCAATGTCCTGTACCCAGATATGCACCTATATATACAGGTAGACGTAGGTATGCACATACCTGTACGTATATATGCATATACTCATTTATTATTTGTTATATATATATATATATATATATATATATATCTGTAACTAGTATTATTATCATCATCAAAGTGGCAAGCTAGCAGATCTGTTTGCTCATCAGACAAAATGCTTATTAATTATTCCTGCTCTTTAGATTCCAGTTCAGATACTGCTGTGGTCAATTTTGCCATTCATCTTTTCAGGGTTGATAGAATAAGTGCCAGTTACGCATTGCGGTTGATGTAATCAACTTACCCCACCCCACACACACTAAAATTGCTGGTCTTGCATCAAAATTTGAAAGAATTATGATCATTATCATTGACAACAGCACACACTGGTTCTCAATATTTATTGTTTTATAATTTATAGATGTACTTGACTTGGCTTGGTCACCACATGATGCCTGGTTAGCCACATGTAGTGTTGACAACACTGTTGTTGTATGGAATGCTGTGAAATTTCCAGGTAAATAAACTTTTTAAAATTTATCTTAAGATATGTATATTCAGCATTGATTTCCTTTGCAAAAGACTATCTTCAGAGGCTTCTACCTCTAAATGAAAAAAAAAATGAGTTGGCAAAATTGGTAAAACATTCTTTAGCTTCATACCTGTCTATTCAAATTTCTTGTGAACAGGTAATTTTGCCTGTTGAGTTTGTAATCAATTACAAATAAATGCCAGCTTTGACCGAATCCCTTACACCACATCAGATCCATAAACTGGTCATAAGCAAATGATTTTTATTCCTAATGTAATCTTCACTGCCATCATTATTATTACTGCTTAATAAGCCAGTGAGCTTATAGAATTGTTAGCATGCAGGGCAGCATTTTGTCTGTCTTTACATTCCGAGTTCAAATTCTACCGAGGTCATTTTGCTTTTCATCCTTTTGTGATTGATAAAGTAAGTATCAGTTGAACACTGGGGTTGATGTAATTGAGTTACCCCTCTCCTGAAATTGCTGGTCTTGTGCCAAAATTTGAACCCATTATTACTACTGTTTAATGTCCGCTTTTCCATATGGGAATGGATTACGTGAAACTTCTTGCGACTGATTTTCTATATCCAGATGCTCGTTCTTTTGCCAACATTCACCAAATAAGGTCCTATTGCCTTTAATTCTTAAAACAATGAGCAGCTCAATGGCTGGCCCATATTTTACAGCAGATTGCAGACAGACACCATTGTATAGATGGTGGCTTTTTTTTGTTTTTATGTACTGCACAACGGGAAGACAAACACACATATTTCAACCATGAACATCTGGTCTTATTTTTAATTGTTATCCAATGTTAAGCCAAGTGAAATAATAGTTATAGCCAATGCCAGTGTTGTGTAACTGGCATGTAAAAAGCACCCTTTGAACTTTGGGCCTCACAGAAGCAGTGACAAGTGAGCAATATAGAGGAGACTTATCAAGACAACTGAGATCATAGTTGTGGCTAATGCCAGTGTTTGTAACTGGTGCCTGTGCCAGTGGAATGTAAAAAGCACCCACTACACTCCTGGAGTGGTTGGCATTAGAAAGGGCATCCAGCTGTAGAGGCCATGCCAAATCAGATTGGAGCCTGGTGCAGCTCTCCTGCTTACTAGTTTTCAGTCAAACTGTCCAATCCATGTTAGTATGGAAAACAGACATTAAATGATGATGATGTGGCTTTCCTTTTTTATGAATTTGAAAGTTCACTGTTATTTCTAGCACCTCAAGTTATCATAAATATTATTTTCTCATTGGCTCATAGCTTTATTATCATTACTTTCTAAATAGCTTACTTCTATCATTCTTTTTCTCTTTTCAGAACAGATCTGTGTTTTAAAAGGTCACTCTGGTTTGGTAAAAGGTGTTACCTGGGATCCAGTTGGAAAATATCTTGCATCCCAAGTAAGAATATTATATATTTTGTCAGACCAACATGCGTTTTTCACAAACATACATATCCATATCTTTGTCACTAGTAGGGGTAGAAGCTTTCTGAACTTTGCCCAGGCTATTCTTATTCTAGTAGTAACACTCTCTGAGCATCCACCCCCCACTACAGACTTGGTCACCTAGGTAGCGGAAGCTATCAACTACTTCTAGTTTCTCCCACTGGCATGTGATGGAATCTGTTTTCTGAGCATCTGTGGTGTTTATGGCCTCTTCCGCATATGAAAGCTATCTTCCCGGTTAATCTTCCTTTGATGTTGCTGGACCTCTTATGTGTCCATTGCTTACACTGGGTAGATCTTATGGAGTTTCTACCTACACCTTTTCTACAGATCGAGCAGGGCCACCTACCTGAAGGAGTGTGTGATGTGTTCGCCCTCCTACTGACTAGAACTTTGGTCTTTGCGACATTGACTCTAAGGCCCTTCAATTCTAAACCTTGTTTCCACACCTGAAATTTCCTCACTAGTTCTGGTAGTGATTCTGCTATGAGGGCCAGGTCATCAGCATAGAGGAGTTCCCAAGGGCAACCTTTCTTGAATTACTCTGTTATTAACTGGGGACAATGATGAATAAGAAGGGATTGAGGGCTGATCCTCGGTGGACCCCTACATCTACCAGGAATTCTTCACTATACTCATTGCCAACCCCAATCTTACTAACGGCATCTCTGTATAGGGCCTGTACAGCCCTTATTAATCATTCGTCAATCCCCAGTTTCTGCATCACCCACCAGATAAGGGATTGGGGGACCCTGTCAAAGGCTTTCTCCAAGTCCACAAAAGCCAAGTACAGAGGTTTATCTTTGGCTAGGTATTTCTCCTGCAGCTGCTGTACCAGGAATATAGCATCAGTGGTGCTTCTACCTGGCACAAAACCGAACTGCATCTCATCTAAGCACTCTTTCCCTAATTAGTTGGGCTAAAAATTTCTTTCTTTTATATAATTTTAAATTTCATATTCTGTTTCAAAAAATTAAAATTGTATGTAACTGATTTTCAATTCAAGACAACTATCTATATTACATGTCTTTTTATGGTGGCATATAAGATGGTATTTCAAGATATAAAATGCAAGAATCCTTCTTAGACTCCTAGTAACGTCATCAAATGGTGCTTCAACTACAATTTACTCTGTGTGTGTGTGTGTGTATGTATGTAGCCTGATGACTTGGAAATTATATCTCAGTGATGTGATTCCATAGATTGCAAAGCTTATAAACAAAGAACTTTGTATGTATTTGTGTGTGTGTATATATATATATGTATGTATGTATATATATACACACATGTATAAAACAATTTCACAGTTCATAAACTGTATGAAAATTCCTGCTCTGATTTCCATGTCAATGACATTAAAAACAATCTTGGAAAAGTTCCTAAGTTTGTGGACCTTCATATCATCTTACATATGATGATATTGATTGATAAGAGAAACACGAAATATAAGTTTGAAGAGAGAATTTTTGGAGTTGTCATATTATATGTCAGTTGTCTTGGAATATTCAGTAATTATTTTTTAATATTGCGTAACTATTTTTGAATTTTACAAGGTTTTTATAAATTTCACTACTTTAGTCTGATGATAAAACTCTCAGGATCTGGCGTACTGTTGACTGGCAACAAGAAGCTGTTGTTAAGGAACCATTTGAAGAGGTAATGGTTATTTTCTTTTACTATCATAAACTTGCAGAGTTTTATAAACTAGCTTATTTTAGTCTGTGTATGTGAGTGTGACTGTGTGTGTGTGTGTGGCTGATTAGAAGTCTTTTACTGTGATATTATTGTGGCATGCTCATCACGTATATAACCCCTTCATTCTACAGATCTCTCTCTCTGAATTATTCATTCATTAAAGAAAACTTTTTTTTGTAAGTTTATTGCAGATGTCTACATATTGCTGTATATTATAAAACTAGACCTATTGTTTCAATGAGTGTGCATGTATGTTTCAGTGCTCAGCTACCACACATATTCTCCGACTGAATTGGTCACCTGATGGTCACTACATAGTTTCAGCTCATGCAATGAACAACTCAGGACCTACAGCACAAATAATCGAGCGTGAAGGGTGGCGAACATCAATGGATTTTGTTGGTCACCGAAAAGCTATTACTGTAGTTGTTAGTATACTTTTGTATGCCTCTTCCTGTATGGTATATAATACCTACTTTGTTTTGATTCCACTTAAACAGAAGGCAGTTTGAAACCTGGTTAATATAATAAACCTAAAACTTAGGTAATGTAGTTTGTATTTCATTAGAAGTAAAACAATAGGAACAGCAGAACAAGAACACTATCTGCTGCTATACACCATCACAAATATACCGTTTTTTGCATTCATGGCCACTCACCTTCAAACATATATCACCACGTATAGTCCTCTTCATTCACTGTCTATGTTACACTACCATACACCACCATACTAACACACAACATATAATCCTCTACATTTATTAACTATGTTTTGCTCCTATACACCATCACACATCTTAAATACCTTGTATTGACTATTACTCAGAACATGGATGGACAAATATAGTAAGACAATTATGTTTGCCTATTTAAATGATTTTGCTGTTGGTAAAAACTCACGCCAGAATTTAGATGAAAATTAGTTCCATCATGAACAATTTCAAATAGATTTAATCTAGTTCACTGCCTCTTCATTAATTTTACTACTCAATCATTAATTCATTATCAGACCTAATCATATAGGGTAGCTAATTATTTTTTATGGTACATTCATGTGAATTATAGTTACTCTTGTGGGCATTCTGTTATAATATTTATAATAATAATAATTCTCTTTCAGCGTTTTAATCCCAACATTCTATCTATGAAAGTTAAAAAGGAATTAGATAAGGTGAGTTTACACGAGTTTCCTCCATCTCTCTAACTATTACAGAACTGTCATTTCAGTCTTTATATACCCTATTTAATCTAAGTTTATCCTGTTTAGTTGCATCTCTCTCCATGTTAGTCATATGACAGTTCGAATTCATTGCAAATTTACAAACTACAGCATAGTCTCTGTTCTCACAACTAGGTAGGCTGAGACAGTAAGATGTGAATTGGCTGTACATAGCATGGCATTGGTATTAAGATGGGAACCATCAGATCTTTGATATGGCAGCTGATGTTCTATTAAATCACTTGAATTATATTGCTTCTAATAAATTCATTTCTTACTTTTGTGTAAAAAATAGATTTAGTTCATTGCAAATAATTTTAAAATTCCTGACTATTTTGATGTCATTTGCATGTGGTTTCACAAGTTTATGTTCTTCAGAATTTTGGTATTATGATAGCAAGAGAGCAAACTAATTGAAATATTGTGTGCTAGAAATATTGTTTTTTAAATTTCATCACTGAAAATGAGAATAATGGTTGAAAGACCTATAAGGTTGTTAACAACAATTAATTTCAAATATTAGTTTTGTTTCATTGTTTTATCACCATATCCTTTTCATTGAAAAATATTACTAGGAACTGGGTAAGAGTTGGCAATGGGAATGGGTATCTAGACTTAAAAAACCTACCATACAAATAAAGCTAAGCACAAACACATATATGCACATTTTATTATACATTTTTTAACCATGGGCATGGCTATGTATGGGTAGGAAGTTTACTTCCCAACCTCATGGTTTGGGGTTTTGGAGTTCAATCCTACTGAACAGCACCTTGGGCAAAGTGTCTTCTACTTAGGCTGTAGCCCAACCATAGTCTTGTGAATGAAACTGGTAGGTGGAAACTAAAAGTCCATTGTGTGTGTGAAAGTGCTTATTCTATATCTTTCTCTGTTGTTTATACTTCTATACTCCACCTCTCTCTCTCTCATTTCCATTTTTCTTTCCTTTATAATTCTCACGCATTGATGACTTTTGTTATGATTCCAGCCTCAACAATACACATGCTGTGCCATTGGTAGTCGTGATAGATCACTTTCAATATGGGTAAGTCTCATTATATAAAGCCCTTAACATTTTCTCATGATTCTCTCATTCATATTCTTATTTCACTTAAATTTTTATCCTTTTTTTTTTTATAACCCTAATAATGTTAGATATGTTTATGTAGTATATAGAGTGATGTGTCTTGTTTAAGGTTTACACTTTAGTTATCATAATAATAATGGTGTTAGATATATTGATGTATTTATACAATAGTCATCATATCAGTCTTGATTATGCATACCTATGATCAATCATTCCAGTATTGACCATCCTGACTTTTCATACATGCAGGATTTCATTTTTTTAAAAAATGATTAGGGTATAATTTCTTGCAGGTTAACCAACCACATAGAAACTTGTGTCAATGACTCATTAAATTATTGATGAAAATGCTTATAGCTATTGCAGCTAACACTTTCTAAACATAATTTTGTGTTTTGGCTCTCAAAAATGTCTAAAAATTCCATCAGTTAATTTTTGTGATAGTGAAACCTCAGTATATTATCTAAAGAGAAAGTATCAAAACATTGACAGAACCATTTGTGTGTCACTAGAATTAAAATATTTATTTTATTTCTTATAGCACAAGTAACTTCTTATTTGAAGAGTGATTTGCAAGTTTTCTTTTTCAGAAACAAATAACTCTTAGGTATAAAAACATAATTTTTGTATTTTGTATATAAAATGTATATATTAAATTTAAATTAATATTTAAGAAATATATCTACATGGCATCTGGCATTATATTAATCTTATTAACATAAAAATATAAGTAAGAAGACTATATGTATGATCTGATGTTTTTAATTATTCATAAGCATTTTCAGTACTAATTAAGTCTGTCAAATTAATCATGGTGGTAAGGGTATTATACTATAATTTCATTTTGTTTTAATAATTTTCCAGCTGACTGCTTTAAAACGGCCATTAGTTGTCACACATGATTTATTTACAAACTCAATTTTGGATATATCATGGTAAGCGTCATCTTTTAATGGTTTTTCATATTCAGTTGTTTGCATGTCATTTATCAATTTATTTGTGGGTGATCTTTTTTTAAAATAGCATAATCATGTATTTCATCTGCTTTTCTGTTGTTTTCTTAGTAGAGCTTCTTACTGTCTTTTTTACTATCTCCTTGGTGAGCTTGAGTCTCTTGAGATCAGTCTTTTACTCTCCTTCCTATGTTGTCTTCTCCCACAATTTCTCACCACTCCATTTTCACCCTGGCAACTAATGTACTCAGAGCACTCCCTCCCACTGTTAATTAGATTACCTAAGTAACAGAAGCTATCAACTATTCTTGGAAAGTCTTCTGTGTATTTGAAAATATTTCACAGGTTCACTTACTAGTAATTACTCCTGAAGATCTGCTATATATGAAGGTCTTTCTTCTCTGTCACTTCTGATGTACTCACAGTTTACATTGTTTTTTTTTTTCGTATGAAATTTCTACCTACACCCTTTCTGCATATTAAACCCTTTCCAAGTGGCACTAATCCTGTCTTCTTTCCTGCTAACTAATGTTATTTTAAGATCTTTCACTTTCAATTGCTTCCTGTTCTTATGCATAGCTGATCTTCAATCCCTCTGTTATAACTTGAAAAACTATAATGAACAGAAGTAGAAACTGAGTGATCCCTGATTGTCACTTAACTACTTGTTAAATTCTTTGCTGAACTCACTTTGCAAACTGCATCTATATACATAGCCTGCATTGCTCTCACAAGCCATTCATCTACTCCTAATGTTCTTAGAAACCACCAGACTACAAAGCATGGTAGTCCATCTCTGACTTGCTCCAGGTTAACAAATGCTAAGTGCAACAGCTTGCTCTTCACTAATTACTTTTGTTTTAGTCTCACTAAGAAGAGTGCATCAGTGGTACACAAATCTGCATTGTATCTCATCCTATGTTAGGAAGATGCTCGTTTTTTTTGTTTTTTTAACTTAAAATGATAATTTCAATGTCAATTTTTTCAGCACTGTTGTGTTATCATGTGAAAGTAAAAGAATTCTTTTCATCTTGTATCTAGTTATAATGTAGACATGTAGTCATCTATACTTGAGTTTATGTGCAAATTTTGAATATCTAATTCAGAGCAAATTTATTTAAGTGGCTACACAAGCTGCTTAAAATGTTTATATATATATTTTTTTAGCAGAAATGATTATGCTTGATTAAATACCACATGATATATTATTCTACTTACAAATTTCAAATTCCACAGGGACACTCCTATTCGCAATAAAATTCCACTTGTGTTCTAGGAAGGAATTGATCAAATCCCAGTACCCTTGTTCCAGTTTTAAAATATTGTTTGTTGTTTTTTTAATTTTTTTTATTTTAGGAGTAAATGTGGTATGGAATTACTTTGTTGTTCATGGGATGGAACCATTGCGTTTATTGACTTCACTGCTGAAGAAATTGGACGTCCACTATCTCTACAAGAAGTGGTCAGTATTAGTTACATTGAATAACATTTTCTTACTTTATAATTTCAAATTTTGGTAGAAGGCCAGCAATTTTAAGAGACCAATAGTACTTTATTTTATCAGCCCTGAGGGGATTAACAGTAAAGTTGATCTTGGTAGAATTTGAACTCAGAATGTAAAGAGCTAGAAGAAATACCACTAAGCATTTTGTCCAACTTGATAACAATTGTACCAGCTCACTGCCTTTCCCTTACTTTATAATATCACATTATCTTTTATTTGTTCATTTTCCCTGGAATGATAATATAATTACTAGTAATAGACCGAAGCCAATTGCTTTCATACTTCTTTCCCATATTTGTGGTTTTATGCTGGTAGTGGAAACCACAATTATCAAGATATTGCTTTTGGTAAACATGATCTTTCACTATTATTGTTATTTTGTTATTCATCTTTCTTTTTCTTATAGTCATTATTATACAAACTGGCAGTGAGTGAAAGAATTGCTTGATTGTTAAAGCAAATGTCATAAAATATTTCTATTCTCTATATTCTGAGTTCAAATCTTGTTGTAATTAACTTAAATTTCTAAGAAATTAAAATTACCCTTGTTTTTGTCTAGTACTGGGCCAGCTTGATTAGTCACTCTTTCCTGTCCCCACACTCCACCGAATTGTATACACTTTTGGTGCTAAATTGTTTGATAGAATCTTTAGAGCATTGGACAAAATGTTGTGGCTGCAGAGCACCTACCCAGAGAGAAACCAATGGTTCTAGTTTCATTCATGCTATTTTTGCTTAAATTTAGTGATTTTAAGTTTACACAACTACTGGTGGTCTTTCTTTTTCTGAGATACTATCTCTAGGACAGTTACCAACCCTTGCTAAAGGGCGCCCTCCCTTTGACTGCAGGCAGGGCCAAATCTGGATCAGTGTTTTCATTTAGACCCCCATCTCTGGACAAATTGTCAACAGTACTTGAAGAACCTGTCTCCTCTTAACTAAAGTACATTAGACTATGCTGATTGTCATACCAGTACTTTATCCTTCACAGATCATATGCCTTCTGTTGACCATAATTCAGTTGTACAGGTAGAATGATTCTGTTACCCTTCTGCACACATGATGGTAGCTGATGTAGATACAATTTGGATGACCATTGATTCTTTTGAGTTCATTTTCCATTTAACAGTTTTAGTTTTTCATCTTGCAGAGTGTTCAAATACAGAAAGGGGAAAAATGCATGTGTGTGTGTGTGTGTGTGTACAATCATTACCATCATTTTAACATCCAGGTGGAATTTGTTGAGGTGGATTCCCTTTGTGTCACTAACCTTCACCTGTTTCCAAGCAAGGTAATATTTTCCCCATGGCTAGACAGGTTTTCATGGAAGATTGGAAATAAAAAAAACACTGCTTGTATGATGGTGACATTCGTTTACAACTATCACATGCTGTCAAGGCAAGAAGACTGCAACACACACATACATACAATGGGCTTCTTTCAGTTTCTCTTTACCAAATCTACTCACAAGACTTTGATCAGTCCAAAGTTATTGTAGAAGACACTTGCTCAAGATGACATGCAACAGGACTGAACCTGGAATCATGTGGTTGGGAAGCAAAAGTTTTACCACATAGCCATGTCTGTGTCTATATCCATGCTTGTGTGTGTTAAAATTGTAATCCAAGTTATGATCTTATATTATAAGTACTTATTTAGCCTAATTATAAAAAACGGATCCCATGGTTAAACCACAAAACTCTTAGAAAGAGATTGAGCTGGTTAGTAAATTTAGTTTTGACTTCTGCTTAAAGCTATTATCAATAATGTGTGTGTTTATATATAAATATATATGTGTGTGTATGTGATTTAATAGGTTGTAACTACTTCACAAAAATAGAAAAGGGCATTTTTTTAATACATGCTAACCCTGGACCCACATTACATATTGCTACATAGTTTCTTTTTGTTATAGTTCATGTTATTGTTTTTATGATTATTGTTTTTCATATCAAGACGTTTTGTGAATGCGTTTTCACACACACACGTGTGTGTGTGTGTGTGTGTGTACAGTAATCCCTCGCCATATCGTGGTTTATTATTTAAGCTTACGTCGATTCCTCCGTAGTGTTGTTTTGCATTTAGAATAAAATAAATATATACACATAAAAATAATTTTAAAAATATATACAGTACAGTACTATTTCTACTTCAAGTATTTTCACCTATTGTGGGAGGTTTCAAAATATAACACCCGCGATAGTCAAGGGATTACTGTATGTGTGTATGTATGTGTGTGTGTATATATATATATATATATATATATATATATATATATTTATTTATTATTATTATTATTGTTATTACATTTATACATGTTTTATTTATTCATTTATCTTTCTCTTTTTTTTTCCTCCCCAATGAAAAATATTTGGAACTCCTATCTGATCTAATGAACCAATGACTATAACAAATGCTAATTCTGAATGGAATATTCTTGCCACTAATGAAATCTCTAATGGCGTATTTTTACTTATTATCATTTGAAACATTATCATTACAAAAATATTGATTAAAAACTTAACCTTTTACAAACATTAATTGTCAATATTATCATGATTATGAAAAATTTGTGATGATAATGCTCAATGTACATCTTAACATTGTATCACACATAATGATGACATAATGTATCACTTAACCATCATATTACAAATAATTCTAATCACTTGAATCAATGATGTTATTACTAATTTATTACTGATAATGATTTTATTTTGTTATCTAATGATATTCTTGTAACAAAATCATATGAAATCAATATTTCTACTTAATGTACTACATCTAATCATGATGATATTTTAAAAACCAAAAACCAAAAAAAACAATTTATAACCATGGGATTGAAATATGAACATTGTAAAATTGTACTGTGACATCAAAAAATAATCTATGACACTATGTTGATACATGATTTGGCTAAACTATGGTTCCAACTTATTGTTTGATTCTGCTGTGATAATCGTGACGACATCACACTGGTTTTGAAATCTTGATTCATCAACAAATTGTGTGATACAACAGAGTAGCATTCACGAAAGAATCTATGGAAAGAGCTTGGCACTGGCTAATATCAATAACTCTGGCTCTCAAATCATTGAAAGTGGTGCACTGCTAAATCTTGCTCGACAGCAAGAGGCCCGGGAGGCTGCCCATCGTGCGGCAGTGAGAGCTAATCGGCTTCTAGTAAATGGAAAAACTCCGTTTAAGGTAAGGCAGAAGGATTTTCATTTGCGTCTGGTTTTACTTGTTTGTGTTGACTTATTTGTTGTTTAACCCCAGGTTGGCCTTGATCAAGCAAATTTGTGATCAGAGGTGATTTGACTGTGACCTTCCCATTTATTTTGTCAAGAATACATTATTGAATGTGTTTTTTGTTTCGTTTTTTTAATTTTTTTTTAGGAAAGCATTGTGTGATTGAAGAATGATTTGGTTGCTATTTCTAGTGGATGGAGTGACTGCATAAAGGCTCCATGATTGACTCCTGTTAACTTGTGTGTGTATGTTTTGTGTTTGTTGTGTAACTCCAGGCTAGTTCTGTACAGTTTTATCTGCATATCCACTCACACATACACATGTGTGTGGCTTTGTTTTAAACATAGGCTGTGCATTTATACAGTCAACAATGAGTGTGTATATACTCATAGTTGAGTGTGTAGATGCGTAGATTGTGTTTAAAATGGACATATCTTTTTTGCTCGTGACATTAAATGATCAAATATTGTATTTAAGTGAACAATGTTCATCATGAAGATTATTAAAAAATGTGTTGTAAATTATTTAATCTCCATGCCTCTTTCCATTGCATTCAAGCATTTATTGATAACATTTCATTCATCATCATCATCATCATTTCACATCCGTTTTCCATGCTGGTATGTGTAGAACATTTGGACAGAATCCAACACATTAAGGCGGCGAGCTGGCAGAAACATTAGCACGCCAGACAAAATGCTTAGCGGTATTTCGTCTACTGTTACGTTCTGAGTTCAAATTCCGCCGAGGTCAACTTTGCCTTTCATCCTTTCGGGATTGATAAATTAAGTACCAGTTATGCACTGGGGTTGATGTAATCGACTTAATCCCTTTGTCTGTCCTTGTTTGTCTCCTCCATGTTTAGCCCCTTGTGGGCAATAAAGAAATAAGAATCCAACACATCACAGTGTTACATCATGCTCCATGTTAGATTTGGCATAGTCTATACAACTGGATTCCCTTTTTAACATCAACCACTTTTCAGTGTAAACTGGTAGCTTTTTGTTTTCATACAACTAGTAACTAGTGAGGTTGCCAAGTAACTCACAAGACAAGAAAGGGATAAGAGCCCCCTCATTTGAGTGAGGAGAGATGGCTTCATGCCAGGCACAGCCCCGGGTGTTTTGCATAGCCACTTGTGCTTTTGCTGCTTCAACTGGAGTTCTTCATAGCATCTTGACACATGCAAAGTATTGAACATTCAATAGATCATTGGCTGTCAGTGCTATTGCAGGTAGTTTTATTCAGATGACCATTAGTGATGCTTCGCCCCCAACTACTATTACACATAGTAGTGTATATGGTATTAAATGTCTCATCTAGAGAGATACTGTTTATATATATAACAATTAGTACAACTGAGTACATCTGTATATGTACCAATAACTTACAATTAGTACTAATACTGATAATTAGAGGTACACTTTGTAATTTATATGTATATACATACACATTTACACACAAATTACACAACCACCAATACACATTTCACTAAGTACACACATTTATATAAACATGCATGCACAGGCACTGCCAAATTTCTATTTAACCACCTTTGTACACAGGTACATCACACTATGTTATCCTGACACAAACAAACATACTGCTCATACTACAAATGCACAAGGTGTGCAAATACAGCAAGTGTAATTAAAAGTGTGTGTATATATGTATATATATATATATATATATATATATATATATGTATGTATATAGCAATAAGAAAATGGAGGGGAATATGCAGTATCCATCGACTTGCAGACAGTGTATTCCATTGAATTAATTTATTTATTTTGTAACTAAAATGACAAAAACCACAATATACAGATGCTTGTGACATACCATGTCATATTAACAATTAAGGTTGCAAATATAAAGTACATTTAGCAATTGGAGAATATACAGAAACTTACAGCTGTTTCGGCCTAGCGTTGACATGCCCCATTCTATCCCTATAGCTCCTGCGTGCCAGAGTAATTAGCAGATGAAATGCTGTAATGGGGGTACATGCATGATTCGCTAGGCCTCTTCAGAGATTCACAAAAATTCAATACAAATATAAAGTAAAAAATAAAAATAAAAATAGAAATAAAAATAACAATACAGTAAAAATAAAAATAAATGAAAATATATATATATATATATATATATAATCACCATCATCATCATTTAACGTCCGTTTTCCATGCTGGCATGGGTTGGATAGTTTGACAAGAGGTGGTGAGGCCAGGGACTGCACCAAGTTCCACTATCTGTTCTGGCATGGTTTCTACAGCTGGATGTCCTTCCTAATGCCAGCCACTCTACAGATTATACTGGGTGTTTTTTATGTGGCACCAGCATGAGTACTTTTTATATGAAACCAACACCAGTATCAGTTTTATTATGGTAGACAGGTCTTCTTGAGTACAGCAAGGTGTTGAATATTTTCGTCCTTTGTTATCTTTTTCATAAAGCTCAATGTCTTGTGATTGGCTTTTAATGATGATGATAATAAACATATATATATATAATAATAATAATAATAATAGGGATAAAAATCCAAATTTACAGGTAAAAACTCAATTGAATTCAATTTATCAAAAATTAAAATTAAATTAAGTTTTACAGTATATAATATATGAATATATAATTTAGAGAAGAAAACCAAAGTTCATGAACTCATCCATGAAAATTCACAGTCACATATAGAAAAAATTAATAAGTAAATACACTAAAAAGAATTATAATAAAATACAAAGTAATAATCATTAATATTTTAGTGTGACTGAATTTTCATGGATGAGTTCATGAACTTTGGTTCTTTTCTCTAAATTATATATTTATTTATATATATATATATAAGCAAAGCAAATGCAATTAAAAACAAACATCCAAGGGGTATTCATACTTAATATTAGGTTGCTTCTCAAACAAGGGAGGAAAAAAAGAGTATAGAGTAATAGTATAAAGTTTCAGACATAGTTGTTCCTCAGATACAAGAGCAAAGTCCAAGAGAGACTGGATGGTGGAGAAAGAATGGAAAGGAGATAAAAACGGAAAAGAGGCAGCAAAAAAAAATTGCACTTGCATTCAGTTCATGTATTCAACCACTGACTGACTGGAAGTGTGAGAGGAGTAATTGCAGTTTTGATGGTTAGAGATATTGACACAGAAATACTCATTGGATGTGTGTATGAGGGTACATGTGCATGTAGTTTCTATATATATATTACGGAGATGTACTTACATAGCAAGTGACCTGATCTGAGATTGTGTGCTGAAACAAAAACGATTGCAGTGTGGAAGGTGTTTATAAGCCATTTAAAAACACAAAACCGTTAGATTCACTTCAACATTTAAATTTAATTTGCCAAAATATTTTCATCGCTTTGAGACCACGACTTGTTCACTGATAAAATTCTGTGCTGCATTGAGAAAGTAACAGTTAGTTCATGATATATATGTACGTATGGATGTATGTGTGCATGTTAATATGTGTATATGTGTATGCATGCGTGCATGCCTATACGCATGTATGTATGTGATGCAGCACAGAATTTTGTCAGTGAACAGGTCGTGATCTCAAAATGATGAAAATATTTTGGCAAATTAAATTTAAATGTCGAAGTGAATCTAACATTTTTTTGTGTGTCTCTTAAATAGCTCATAAACACCTTCCACGCTGCAATTGTGTATGTATGTATATGTATATATATAGATGTGTATGTATATATATATATATATGTATACGTGTGTATGTACGTGTATATATATAGGTGTGTATGTATATATATAAATGTGTATATATGTATATGTATATATATATAGATGTGTATATATGTATATGTATATATATATAGATGTGTATATATATATATATATATATATATATATATATATATAGATGTGTGTGTGTGTGTATATATATGTTTTATGGTTTGCTATCTGCTTTTTAATAAAATTTTCCATGGACCCCATGTAAAAACAATTTCTTCATTCTGAATCCACCCTACATCTATATACAATATTTTTCTGTAAACAAAAATTATTAAATAAACACTTACCCTTAGTGCAAAATTAACAGTGGACCTTGAAGAAATCCAGTGAAGATTCACAAAGAAGATCATCTCTTTGCATCTGCTCAGCCACTGGGAAAGGCTGAAACAGCTAAGACTCTACTCCCTGGATTGAAGGCGGGAGAGGTATGCAGTAATATACATCTGGAAGATCCTGGAAGGAATTGTGCCAAATTTTGGCATTGAAAGCTATACCAATGCCAGAACGGAACAACACTACATAGTGCCAAAGATACCAGCAACGCCATCGCGCTTCGGGAGTAGTTACTGCAACAGCCTGGGTTTCAGGGGCCCACAGCTTTTTAATATTCTCCCAAAGAGCCTGAGGAACCTGCAGAAAGTAGATATAGGTATTTTTAAATCAAGGCTGGACCTGTTCCTGTTGAGAGTCCCAGATGAACCGACCTCACGGCAAGAGGTGCAAATGAGGGTTGCTAAATCAAACTCCATTTTTCACCAAGTGCCACATATTGGAGGAGGCTCTCAGTAATAACAGTGTAGCAAAACGGCGGTGCATCAGCATGGTTGCAGCTCTGAGCTGAAACTACAGAAAAAAAAAGCTATCTACAATCACAGTTTCTAGCTAGATCATTATTTAAAGTGCTTAGATATAGATCTGTAAAATAGCTTGACCAGATTCATTTTCATTTGTCGTGTCTAAGGAATGATAAACCAAATATAATTATCTTCATTATACTCATCATTGGGTGTATTTGGGTTGGCATATGGCATATACTTATCAGTAGACCTAAGTTTATTTAAATATTTTTATTCTAGGTATATTTACTATTGTTCTTATTAATATTAATACCCTTGTTAATCATATCATTATTATTTACAAATAAATTGGATACTTTTCTACTATTAGATTCACCCACTTCATTGTCAATCAGTTTTCCATTATTATTAGATTTGTTGTAGTTCTTTCTTCTGCCTATTTTTGGTTTTAATTCAGAAATTGGAACCAATTCACAATTAACATAAGCTTCAACTTAAGTACCTAATTCAACTGAATCTTAATAATTTCTTATATATATATATATACATACACACACATCTTCCTTCCAAGCATTGCTGTAAACAGTGGAAGTGAGCCAGAATGTTAAAACTTCATGCACATGCACAGCAGAGTTCAACGTCAATCTGTGCCAAGTGGCATCACCCTCCATGGTTTAGCTTTGTTACTATAGCAATAGTCCTGATACTTATCGATCAGACCTCGTATATATATATATATATATATATATCATCATCATCGTTTAACGTCCGCTTTCCATGCTAGCATGGGTTGGACGATTTGACTGAGGACTGGTGAAACTGGATGGCAACACCAGGCTCCAATCTGATTTGGAGATATATATATATATATATATATATATATATATATATAGCGATAAAATATTCATCATTGATTGATTTCAGTAGAGTTTATCGGTTTGCAGAAATGACTTATCCAGTGTTCCCTCCCACCAAGCCCCTGCAATGGTCAGGGTTACTGCTCTCCTTTTTGATTAAGTACTTCAAAAAAAAAAAAAAAAAGAATGCTGTCATTTACTGATCCCCACCCCTTTGCCTCATGATAGAAGCCAGCCTGTATCAAAAAGTATTTATTTGAGATATATTTCATGAAAACCAACCAATCTGGTGTTATTATATTGGATATTGCAAGTTCAAATCATATTGGCTGAAAATGTCTTAACCTTGGCTATGTACTCTTTAAATCAGGTGTTCGTTATATGAAGTTTTACAACTTTCATTGGAGAAAAACATAGCTATTCATCATCATCAGCATAATCGTCATTGTCATTATCAGAATAATTGTTGTTGCTGTTCATCATTAATGTTGTTGTACTTAAAAAACACATCTGTTTATCAATACTACAAGACTAGAGAGTTAGCAAAAGTAGTAGAGCAACAACGTAAAATAATTATTCTTAGTTCAAATCTTAGCAGTGTTGACTTCACTTTATATTTTTTCAGGGTTCACAGAATTTGTACCAGTAATATCCTACAACTGATGCAGTCATTCTAATACAATCCCTTCCAACAAGAATTTAGCTTTTTGCCGAATTGAAAGTAGTCCTCTGCTTTCTTTCCTTCCTCTTCCATTGGAATAAATACTTTGCGATATCTGTCTTGGTTCTTTGCATTCTTGGTTCAAATCCTACTGAAATCATTGTGGCCTTTCATCCTTTTGAAGTCAGTAAAATAAAGCACCAGTAAATGAAATAAAGTACCAATAATGTACTGGGATTGATGTAAATGACTTACTCTTTCCGCTCAAAATTTGAAATAATTATTATTATTACTGGCACAGGTATAGCTGTGTGGTAAGAAGCTTGCTTCCCAACCACATAGTTCTGGGTTCAGTCCCATTGTGTGATTCCTTGTGCAAGTGTCTTCCACTATAACCTCTGGCTGATCAAAGCTTTGTGAGTGAATTTGGTAGATAGAAACTGAAAGAAGCCCATCTGTGTGTGCGTTTGTCCACCACCATCACTTAACAACTGGTGTCAGTGTGTTTACATCAATGTGACTTAGCAGTTTGGCAAAGGGGGAAGGTAGAATAAGTACCAGGCTTTAAAACAAAATATAAATACTGAGGTCAATTCATTTGACTAAAAAACTCTTCAAGGTGGTGCCCCAGCATGGCCACAGTCTAATGAGTGAAAGAAGTAAAAGATTATTATTATTAAAATAACTAATACATGCTGTATTAGTTAGAAGGGATGTTGTCTTGAGGTTCAGTGACATGTCTCCTGAGACCTCAAGAATCTTTCTTGAGATTCTTATAGAATATAGGATTGCACTTTTCTGCAGATTGACACTGTGAGTCTCAATTCCAGTATCTTTCAGCCTCTTAGACAAAGTTGACCTTGGAAAGATTTCAGAACATAAAGGCTGAGAAGAAATGCCAGTAAGCATTTTGTCCAATGTTCTAATGATTCTGCCAACTTACCACTTTAGCAGTAATAATGATAATAATAATCCTTTCTACTATAGGCACAAGGCCTGAAATTTTTGGTGAGGGGACTAGTTGATTACATCGACCCCAGTGCATAACAGGTATTTATTTCATTGATCACAAAAGGATAAAAGGCAAAGTAGACCTCGGTGGAATTTGAACACAGAATGTAGCAACAGACGAAATACCCCTAAGCACTTTGCCCAGTGCGCTAACAATTCTGCCAGCCTGCCACCTTAATAACAATAATGATTATAATAATAATGCTCTCCAACAATGTTGTGATGGTGCAAAGTCACAAATTTGGAGGTAGGAACGTGTGTTAGTTGACTGTGCTTCAACCCCAGGATAAGGGAAATCAAAGATGCTTTATCTAGGATTTAAACCCCCCCAAGTAACCAAATACCATAAAACATTTTACCTGATGCTTTATTGATTTTGCTATCCACCTTGTTGAATTATAAGTGAAAAAAATAACTTTGTGTGGTGGGGAATTCTGAATCATGGCTTATGAAATGTATATGGTATTATATGTGTATGTGTGATTTGCTTGGTAACCATTGTTTGTAAGAATATTACAGCCTGGTTTGAAACATGTAAGAATAAAAACTTTCAGTGTGCAAGCACTGAAGGAA
>NC_068996.1:20629765-20630287 GCF_001194135.2 Octopus bimaculoides | reverse complement strand
TTTGAAACATGTAAGAATAAAAACTTTCAGTGTGCAAGCACTGAAGGAATTTACTTCATTACAACAGTGTGTGTTAACATGTTATGTATTGAAGAATATTACTTCAAATCCCTGTATTGTCTGTGTGGTGGCAGTTTTATCAGTTCAGTGGAAGAAAATTGTTTATTTGCAAGAACATTCTGAAACTGGTGGTTCTGCGGAAAGTATATGCAACTCATTTGATAATTGAATTATGGGTTTTGAATGATACAGCCACCAACATAACAATTTTTTTCTGCTATTGATACTGTCTCTGTTTCTCCTCCTACCACCACTATATTTCCTGCTTTACCGAACCAGTAAGCTGTGTGTTATTGCTTTTTTGCGCTTGTCTTCCTCTCAATATCATTACTGTTCTTGTATCTCACCTGTAAGATAAACTTCCAATTTTTCTGGCTCAAAGTGTCCTGCTGACTCTAAAACTCTTCAAACCTTTCTAGCTACCAACAGCTGTTTGACCATATCTCTTCCTTCATCAACATC
>NC_068996.1:20625999-20629404 GCF_001194135.2 Octopus bimaculoides | reverse complement strand
CTTTCTTACCTCCCAACCTAACTCCTGCTACACTATCACCATCAGGACCTATTGGATTATCCAACTACTGTCTTACCACTACACAATGCTTCACTCATCTCCTGAGCCTTACGACACTGCAAGTCAGCTGTATGACCATAGCTGTGTTAACTATGCCAGCCAGAACATCACATGCTTCTTTCCTGCACTATCAACAATAGCTAAGAAGTGACTGAAACCATCCATTTTTATCATGTTCCTCTACATTCATCACAAGTAGGATAATTCTCTCAGCATTTCATCTGACATACACATGGCACCACGTAAACCCAGAATATCTAAACCAAGAAGGTTACAAGCCCTGACAATGTACCCATCATTGATTCTCGCTCTCTCTCTCTGTCTTGGAAACACCCTACAATATATCCAATTCCCAAGATCAACTCCCTTTCACCGTGTCTACTATTTTCCTTTGAATCCCCCTTCTCTCTCTGTAATGACCCCCAGTAGCTGTGTATCTACAAAGCTACTGGATGTCACTCATTTGTAAGAAATTTGCTCTTGCTGCACTCACATCAGTATATAACTACTGTATCTAGCTTATGATACTCCTAGCTAAACTGACTGTACTCTCAGGCCACCACTTGGTTTGAAAGTTACATGCTATAGCTACTGAAGGAACTCTCCCTGACCCCATACTCTATCAAATGTAGTGCACTCCAAGGTTACCTTTCTCCTATACATATGTTGCCACTTGTCATTCTTTCTTAACTGTCCATATCTCACCATCTTCCACATGTTACTTAGACATCTCTCAACAAACATATACTGACACCATGAAGAGAGATATTGGAAACACCTTTCATTGGTACCATGTCGATGTTGTCTCCTTTCATATTAACAAAGACACAATCACTGCGCTCATATCAAAGAAACATTTCTATACACAATGTCATAGATAACATACAACTTCAACCTGTGCAGCCTCTACAAATACTAGCTGTCTTCATCACTGAGGGTCTCTCTCTTCTGATGAAGTTACATTCTTAACAAAGAAAAGACTGTATCATAATGACTAGCTTTCCACTTGAGACAGAAAAATACTTCACCCTCAGTAGAGTAGCCAATGGCATTAATATGAACTATAAAGATAGATGAATATATATTTGAATTTGGTTGTGATAGTTATGAGGTATTTGCATATTTATCTCTTGAAGTGAAAATAATTTCAGTTAATCAAGAAATTATCTTGTATGATATTTATTATATTTTTATTAATTTTTGTGTGTGTGTGTGTGGGGGGGGGGTTCTTGACTGGGTTTGAGATCATAATGGTGATAATATTGAAGATGGTGTACACAATGGCTATGGTGTTAGTGGACCAGAATTAATAAAAACTGGTGAGAATTATCAATAAAGAGAGATGAGATTTAGCGTGATTTTTAACTCTGGAAAATGTAGTTGTGGAGAGTGAAGTAAAGAAAAATTAATTTAATAAATGGTGTGTATCTTTAGTTTGAAGGAAGAGGTTGTACCTCTGGCCTTGAAAAGTCTTTCACAAACTGATATGGTGACAGCTTCAGGAAGACTATAGGCAAGAACGGAATTTCAGGGGGGTATCATTCTGGGAAGGAAGGACTGACAGAGTAGATATAATGAATGAATGAAGAACAAATGTTGAGGGTAGATGTAATGAATGGTGAATAAGAGGTGGGATTGAAGAGCTGCAGTATAGTAATATTGATGCAATGATCAAATGTAGGATGGGAGAGAAAGATATGTTTAGGTAGGTTGGCTGGTAGATAACGAAGCAGGCAGAGTGAGAGATATGTGGTGATCAGTGTAAAATATGAGTGGTGAGGGTAGTATAAAGATGAGGGAGGGATATCAATTGAAATGAATCTGAGTTGTGGGAAAAGTTACCTCAGGAAGTACTGGCATGATCAGCTATCTGAAGTATAAAGGAGAATTTCTCCCAGGGGAACTTGGGTTTCAAATTAAACAGAAAATCTGTAAGGTTTACTTTCAATTGGTTCAGGTTCTATTATGCAATAAATACTACATAATATATTTGAGTAAATCATCTTTTTACATGTCTATAGACATGTATGTTTGGTCACTTGCAATTTGTTGAAACAATCATAAATCAGAATAATGTTATACAATATACTCTATACTTATATAGAATGTATATATACACACACATTTGTATACATACATAAATATAGCAGATATTGTTAGGGCCAGATTAATTTAAAAATTTGTGTAGTGTTGTTTTTTCTTTAGAACTTTCTGTTTTACATTACATTTTCCACCTGATTACTATCTCAGTTGTTTACAGATACTTAAACGCAAGATCAGTTTATATTGAAATATTTTATCTCCGGTGTAGGGTTTACAGCTTCTGTCCATTATCATCTTCATCACCCTTTAATGTCTGTTTTCCATGCTGGCATGGGTTTGGTGATTTGACAGGAGCTGACCATCTGAAGGGCTGTTTAGGCTCCCAGTCTGTTTTGACATGGTTTCTACAGTTGGATGCCCTTCCTAATGCCAACCACTTTACAGAGTGTACTGGGTGCTTTTATACAGCACTGGCATGGGTGATTTTTATGTGGCACCAGCACCTACAAGCCCACAAGATTAGGGATGCTCAGCTGGAGAGGGTTGCAGAGGACGAGCCTGTATACAAGGGCAATCACAATTTTACTGAGCTTGACATGTCTTTTCAAGCACAATAAACCACCAGAAGTCTCAGTCCTCTGTCATTCCATCGTCTGTCGATCCTTTCTCACCACTTCGATTGTCACAAGATAATTTAGTTGATAAATTTTGAGATATTTATTTCGACAGATGAAAAAGTTTGGTACTTATTCTATCAGTCTTTTCTACTGAACTGCTAAGTTACAGGGACATAAAAAACATTAAAAAAACGAACACCAGTTGTCAAGCGATGGTGGAAGGGACATACACACATACATGATAGGCCTCTACACAGTTTCTGTCTACTAGAATCACTCACAAGACATTGATTGACTTGTGTCTACAGTAGAAGACTTGCAACTGGGACAGAACCTGAAACCATGTGCTTTGCTAAGTGAACTTTTTAATCATACAGCCATGATAAACTAACAAGCAAAGACTTATGTACATAATACCTACATTATTACGTAGACAATGTTGTTGGATAGAATTTAAAGCTTAACTCTTAAGCATTCAGATTACTCTATCAAATTTAATGCTGTTTGATTCACACTGTTTTGAAGTAATCATGCATTATCGTGGCCAGTTTGAACATAAAACAAGTAGAATATTTGAGCCAGATATGGCTGGTTTGAATACTTAAGAGTTGAGGCAGAGATGTTTAGAATACAAAGATGTGTTTCTTTTTTTCTGCGGTTAGTTAGGGTAGAAGAAATTTGAGAT
>NC_068996.1:20613480-20623608 GCF_001194135.2 Octopus bimaculoides | reverse complement strand
GATGATGATATATGTATATATATATAATTTCATCATCATCGCATAACATCTACCTTCCATGCTGGCATGGTCGGACAGTTTGACAGAAGCTGGCCAGGTAGAAGACTACACCAGACCACTGTGTCTGTTTTGGCATGGTTTTTACAGCTTGATATTCTTCCTAATACCAACCACACCATCGAGTGGACCAAGTGCTTTTTATGTAGCACCATCACAGGCGAGGTCAGTTTTATATACATCTGTTCGTGCCGGTGGCATGTAAAAGCACCCACTACACTCTCGAAGTGGTTGGCATTAGGAAGGGCATCCAGCTGTAGAAACTCTGCCAGATCAAATTGGAGCCTGGTTCAGCCTTCTGGCTTGCCAGTCCTCAGTCAAATCGTCCAATCCATGCTAGCGTGGAAAGCGGACGTTAAACGACGATGATGATGATGATATACAGATACACATACAATGAGCTTTTTTTCAGTTTCCATCTATCAAATCCATTCACAAGGCATTGGTTGTCCTGGTACTATAGCAGAAGACACTACCCTATGTGAAATAATGTTTGCAAAATGATTAGCAACGTAGTGTTTGTTTTGTTATGGAGGTGTTGGTGTTGTGCCCCCACAATCTTATTCTCTAAAACTGGTGACTTCATTGCGATTGTTGCTGGTGGTGTTGATGGTTCCACAAACTTTAATCTTTGAGAAGAAATGATTAAGGAAAACAGCTTTAGTGCAGGAGAGGATGAAGTAGAGATTAGGAGACATGGGCAGCCTTGAACTGAGTTCAAAGGGTATTGGCTGGTTGATGTAGTAGGGGGTCATTTTTTTAGGTTAGTGCTTGTAATGTTGATTAAGTCTGCATTAATCAGACAGATGCCCTTTTGTTATTGTTTTTTTTTCTTTTTTTTAATGTGGTCTAGAGTATTTGTGAATTGTAGTATTACAAGTGTATTGTAGTACAAAAAAGAAATGAAGAGGAGTGCATTGTTTGAAAGTGTTCCATTCAGGATATGAAAACAATCCTTTGGTGAAAACTTGATTAGGGATCTTAATTTTTGGTTTGGAAGGAACATCATGTCTTTATAAAGGTTTGGTAATGCTAAACATACAAGGCTTCTTAAAAAAGTCAGTGTGACAATGGTAGGAAACCTTTCCAAAGTGGGAGTTTAATATTCCTACACATCCTTGGTAAATTTATTTGTAATAGGGCATAACAGAAATATTTTCTCTTTGTCATCTGTATTGTTTGCCAGTATTTCTAGCGCAATTAGTCTTTATTTATTCAGAATTATTTTAGATGTACACTAACTTCAGTTATCAGTTCTTAATATGTACCATTTTTATGGTTAACTTGTGTGGCCTTCAGTTGAAAGGAACTAAAGCAGTGTTGTTATTGGAAAGCTTTTGAATAGATCCACCTAGAGCTGACTTTTGACACAAACATGGCTGGGTCACTTAATTCGGACCTGTTTTCATCATGGGTTATGTTTTAATGTATGAGACGTTGTGGTCCCAATTTTAAAGTTAGCTAGGTGTCCAGTTAGATTTCATTGTTAATCCATCCAGTTCTAATAATGCTGATTATGTAAAGCTTTCTTGCTGGTTGTGTGGACTCAATTTTAAGTTGTTGTTTTTTTTATTTGGCTGCTATATTGTGGAAGTCATGTGACTTCTTGGAGGTTTCCTTAAAATATTGGTTGGATTTTATTTGGAAACATTTGTCCACCAAGTGACTGCTGTATATAAACTTGATCTAGATCCCTATTTTTAAAACATTAGGGAGAGATTTGGTAACAGCATTCAGCAGGTCATTCCCCTTTTACAAACAAAGAAATGAATGTAGTTGGAGTCGTTTTTATGTACCTATATATGTATTTTGTATATGTAAATACTTATTTCTATATTCAGATGTTTTGGTTAACAATTATTGCAAGCTAATTATAATAGCTATATAATTTTCCAAATAGCTCAAACAGTGAAATAAGTGTTATACTGTGAAGAAGATTATAAGTCTATCATTCTGGACAGAGCTTTTTCTTGGAAACTGAAGAAATTTCTACCAATGTTGAAGGCTAAATAAAATAAGAATGTATTTAGTTTTTGTCAATCCGGAGCATCACTAGTTTCTACAAATTCTACTGTTTTACCGAACTTGACATAACCTCTGTTAATAGTAAGAGTTTACTCTGTGAATTAGTTCCTAATTGTCATTATTGACCAATTACTTAAGTAATGAGGTATGCTAACTAGGAAACATAGGCATAGTGAGTGATAAAACAAAGATGTTGATAATGCATTGATAATAAATTTTCAGTAAAAATTTCCCTTTTGTTTTATTCTTAGGAGAGAGAATTGGACACCGTATTTGAGGTAGGGACAAAGTTGATTTTATTACGATTTTTATTTCAAAAACTGTTTAGAATGATTTTTTCTTCTTTTCCCTTAAATTCTTGTTTGTTTTTTTATTTTTTTGTAATATTTATCATGCTACTGAAAATATTTCTTTCCTCAAATATATTTCATTAGTTTGCGTGAGTTTGTGTCTCTATATATTAGCACTAACAAACTATCTTAAAATATGTTGGCACAACTCTGCCATTTATATGATGTATTGCTGATCAATATTCAACTGAAGCTCTCTTGCTTACACTTTTTATTCTGTTCTTTTACTCTCTTTCTATTTCTCCCTATCTATCTAACACTGTCTCATAATTTCGTCCTCATTTCCAATACATACACACAGAAGCATGATTGCCTTGCTAACAAGTTCACTTCCCAACCACATAGTTTAGAGTTCAGTCTTACTAAGTGGTGCTATGAGCAAGTCTTCTCATACAATCTTGGGCCAACAAAAGCCTTAGGAGTGAATTTGTTTGACAGAAACTAAAAGAAATATGTGTTAGTGTTCGTGTCTCTTTGTTCTTATATCATGTAATAGTTGTATATGAGCATCACCACCAGACAAGCTATCATCTTCAATTCCAACCTGCTGTAAAAACATGTCTAGCCAAGGGAAAATATTACTTTGGAACCTGATAACACTTGGCAACAAGAACAACATTTAGCCATAGAAAACCTTCCATCTGGTCCATACAAATTCCATCTGATCCATGCAAGTATGGAAAAGTGGATTACACAAAATTTTCTTTCTTCAAAAACATAAGAAAAAAAAACCCTTTCTTCTCTTCCACTTAACTCAATACTTTTGCATCCTCCCCTTCCTCATTATCTTTGCTGAAATATTACTATTAATACTTCATCTTTTTTTCTTAGCTTGTTATCTCTTACCTTTCTGAAAGCTTTAATAATGTTAAAACTACTAATTGTCATTTCTTTCCTCCTCTCCATCTTTTTGATGGTTACTCAAGTTATTGTTTCTATGTTTTCAACTCCTATTGAATCTATCTAGTTATCTGCTTTATGCAACAGTCAGGAAATCTCTTTCATCTACATCTCTCACTTTCCTCTCTCCCACATCTTCATCCTTACAGTCAATCCTTACTTGCTTATTTAATAACTCTAACTGACGTGAAGACTCCACATCTTACATCATGTGAATTAGCTATACACATACAAACATTAATTATTTGAAATACATACATACTCATGTGTGTGTGTTTGTATGTATGTATATGTGGGTATATATATGGGAAATGGTATATTCTGGTTGATCATCTCATATTCTGGCTGAAGTCTGCATTCTTTCAGTTCACTTCTCACTTAAAACATTGTACTTTGAAATTTCCCTGAATTTGCAGAAAATTACCTTTGTATGATTGATATAGCTTCAGTTCCATTAAAAGTAATCATTGATGATGCGTCTGATAAAATGGTTATAGGACATTTTGTATAACACTTTGATTGTATGTATATTCAGTTGAACCTGTAATGTATAGAATAGGTAGGTAGGTAGGTGGGTGGCTTGGTAGGTATTACATGGGATGGTGGGTTAAGAAGTATATATCTAATGAAAATTGGTGAGCAATGCATAGAAGGGTTGGATATTGAGTGGTGAGATTTTTTTTTTAAAGAGAAATACATAGATTTTTCAATAGTTAGGGTTTGTGCTTGCAGAACAATATGACCCATGTAGCTATATGATGCTTGGATGAATCATTATCATTGTCTTAACGCCTAGTTCTTGGTGCTTGCGTGGGTCAGATAAAAGTATGTTGGGCAGAGTTTTCTATGGCCAGATGCACTTCTTGTCAACAACCCTATCTGTTTTCAAGTGAAGTAATAATAAGGTTCTAGTTTATTGAACAACAAGTAACCTTCACTGAAAATAAATAACACTGTTTTAATGAACTTTTGTTTACGAAGATTGCAATGTGACATGCTATGAAGCCCATATATGCTTTTGTGGTGGATTGCAAGCTTCATTAGCTAGTTCCAGTCTGCCATATCCTCTCGCAAGGCCTTGGTCAGCCTGGGAGCAAAATAGAAGGTGCTTGTCCAAAGTATCTACTGCACAGCAGGACCGAACCCAAAACCATGTGGGTAGGAAGCAAACTTCTTAACCACACAGCTATACCTGTGGCCAGTGACTATCCACTCATTTATTCAAATACAGTCTATCTAGAATTACATGTACAATGGTTTCTTTCTTTATTAAGATGGATGGATGTGATTTGGCTGTTTGAGTGACTGTATAGGAAAGTGACAATGGCTTGATTGATAAAGAAAAGATTATCATCATCAACATAAACTTCTTTTACCATGTTTTTCATGCTGGCATAGTTTGAGCAGTTCAACAAAAGTCAGCAAGCTAGAGGCCAAACTCCAATGTCTACTTTGGCGTGGTTTCTATAGTTAGATGCCCTTAATATCAACCACTTTACAAAATGTACTTGATGTTTTTTGTGTGGAATTGACACAAATGAAGTCAGCAAGAAACTTACAAGATAAGATTCTCTCCATTGAGAGTGGGGTTTCCTATTGAGAGAGAGAAAAAGAGGAAGCACTAGAGAAGATGGTGAAAATTAAAATGTAAAATTCAAAAATATTAGTTGAAGATATATTAGGAGCCAATGCTATCTGAGACTTGGCTTTGGTCAATATGTAAGGAAAGTGCATATGGCGTAGTGGTTAAGAGTGCGGGCTACTAACCCCAAGATTCTGAGTTCGATTTCAGGCAGTGACCTGAATAATAATAACAATAACATCGAAAGATACCTTATGAATGAAAACCCAGGTTCTAAATTTCCCCAAGACACCTGATGAAGGCTGGAGGGTATATCAGCCAAAATGTGTTGACAACAAACAAGATGAGGACAAATATCCGTCAAATGTAAATAATGTTAAAAGGAAAGTGCAGTTAGGAACACTTCCAGAGACTTTTGTGTCTCAATCCACAAACACTATATACTAAATACATCACTTTGTCTTGTCTTTTGTATGTAACTGTCCATAGCTTTCCCTATAGAAATTCATCCATAAGTCAGATAATCAGTTAACATTGGTTTCCATTGCTGCTACCCTCTCAAACTAATCTTTATCTTAAACTTTTGGCCATTTGTAACAATGGAAGTACATTTTTCCTTTTTTGCACAATACTAAATACAAGCACTATACTAAATGTATTGCACATAAATGATATTGTTACATTGGCTACTTTGTGTGTGTGTGTGTGTGTGTGTGTGTGTGAGAGAGAGAGAGGGAGTGTGTGCACGTATGTGTTTGTGTCAGAGATGGAGAGCTAATATTTTAATATTTGATAGCTTCATTTTGGAGTCATTTAATCTCTTAACCAAGCTTTTCAAATATAATTCTGATTTTGTCTTAATTCATTCATTTAGACATGTTTATTAAAAATATTGAAAAAAAAGAGCAAACACTAGTTGGAGACAGGCTAATAATAGTGATGATGATGATGATGATGATGTTTTTGTTTTTCAATTGTGGAATATTTTGGAATAGTTGGCTATATTATTGGTACTTATATTAAAAAAAAAAAAAGCTTCCAACCAAGTGGTATCCAGTAATTTCTCTTTTAGTTTAATTAAAGTAGGAAGAAAAGTATTTTGGGACAGAAAAGGGTGAAATAAGTCGATGCTGTTAGTAACCATCAACATGAACTGATGGCAGAACATAGACAGGGGCTGGAAGATTCAAGGACAGTTTATTCTAGAAAGGAAGGATTGAACGACCTGTAGAGTGTAAAAGTTCTAAGAGAGGTAGGGATGCAAATTAGGGTTAATTATAATGCATTAGAATTTTTGAATATTAAGGCATCATAACATCATCTTGGTTAGTCTTCTGCTGTGCAGTTATCTCCAATAATGGTAAAATGAAAGCTAGATTAGTTTCCTCTGATATAGAAGTATAGCATGTAAATAAGTATCTGATTTGTGCTGTTGCTAATGGTTGAACTTTGTTGAACTTAGGGGAAACATGAGTTTAGACTGTGAGATGTCATATTTAATATCAGGTCACTGATATTAAATAAAATGTTAAACACTAATGTTATGCAAATTAGTAGCTCCAGTTCTCTAGCTATTAGAATTGGTGTGTGTATAAACAGAACGGCTACTTTTTACTCTGGGATTAGTCAAGTTATATAGACACCTGATGAAATCCTAATAAGGGTCGAAACTAGATTAAGACTCCATAATTTTCTTTTCAATCTATAGAGAAATAAGTAGTTTTACATATATAAATATAGTACCCTTTTAGTCTGAGATCAGCTCTAATAGAACAGCCCTATGACCAGATGTGTTCCAGCCACACCCCTCTCGTGATGTTTTTTTCTTCTTTGTATATCTACACTTCATCATCTAATATGTTCTTTCCTCTTTTATAAGCTAATAGATTTTAATTTGAGGAAATTTAGTTGCTATTTCTAACATCTCTAGCAACAGCCCACAGGCTACTTTCTTTGTAAAATTTATTTATAAATAAGGTAAGCATGAATTGTTTTCCTTATTTTGTTGTTGGCAGTAGTGATTGCCTGTATTATCTGAGTTGTTTATAAGAAAGATTTATACCACCACTGTTATTATTACTGTTACTACTACCACCACTTTAACTATCATCAGTACTATCATCACCATTACTACTATTACTATTAATAGTGCTACTAATATTGTGATTGATATTAAAGCTAATAAATGTTTTATAACTAAAATCCATTGGACCATGTTTTTTGTGTTTTATCCATTTATTATTATTGGTTCATCAACTTATATATTCACCCTGTACATTGCTTATGAAAATGATGGAAAGCAGTTCTTACTTTCTATTTAAAACAAAAAAGAGATTTTTTTCATATTGTATTCTCGGTTCTTTGGTTGCTTCTCAAGGGAAAATTAATTTATGATTTGAACTTTATTCAACTTTACCTTCTTTTCTCTCTTTTATATTCAGCCCACCGATAAGCAAATAGAAACACGAACTGCAGATGGAAGACGAAGAATTACTCCAATATATCTTGCTCCTCAACCTGACATGAGGTAATTATATTGTGAAATTGAGCATGATGGCAGTGAAATAGGTTCAAGTCTTTCTTCAACAACCATTCTATTGTATCCTTGAGGAAGTCATGTGACCACTGTTTTGTTTTTAAAACGATTTATTCAAGTGGTGCTCACTTTGAACATCTGTAGGGAAAATATGGATGAAGAAGGAATTCAGGAGGAAGAAAGATTATGTAAGCTGAGAGGTAGGTGACGACAATAAGGGAGGTAGAGCAGGCAGAGGTATTAAGTGTATTAAGGGGTATTGAGTTGATCAAGGGACAGATGCCGTTGTAATAGTGTGAGTACGGGTAGGAAGAAGAGATCATGTGTATGGGTCAGTAGCTGAAATGAGTTTGTGAGATTTTACTGATCAGTTAGAAGACATACTTTTGGAGGGTGTCTATGATGTATGTTTGACGACAACAGCTCTGTCTTGTGAAAGCAGTAATCCATTGTAGATCTTAGGTACCTCAGATATGTGAGTAGTACTTCAGTGTGGGTTCAGAGTTGTCTACATGTGTACCGTGGAGGCGCAATGACCCAGTGGTTAGGGCAGCGGACTCGCGGTCATAGGATTGCGGTTTCGATTCCCAGACCAGACGTTGTGAGTGTTTGAACGAAAACACCTAAAGCTCCACGAGGCTCCAGCAGGGAATGGTGGCGAACCCTGCTGTACTCTTTCACCACAACTTCCTCTCACTCTTACTTCCTGTTTCTGTTGTGCCTGTAATTCAAAGGGTCAGCCTTGTCACATTCTGTGTCACGCTGAATATCCCCGAGAACTACATTAAGGGTACACGTGTCTGTGGAGTGTTCAGCCACTTGCATGTTAATTTCACAAGCAGGCTGTTCCGTTGAGCGGATCGACTGGAGCCCTCGATGTCGTAAGCGACGGAGTGCCAACAACAACAACAACATGTGTACCAGCAGCACCATCCCTGATGTGAGAGTAATACTCCATTATAGGTCATATTTGAGTTTTGTCACAGGTCAACATCTGATCTGAACTGAAGTATTGTTCTGTATCTGAAGAAGAGCACTAGTCTTTGAGATAGCTTTAGTTTTGTTATGTCTGCTTGTATCACCTGGTAAAATCATCAAAGATTATTGTACAACAAATTTATCAGAAAAACTTAATATCTATCGTTATTTGTTTGTCTGTCTATTTTTTTAATTTATTTATTTATTTATGTTTATCCCTTCTTATAGTCAGGGCTGTGATAATGGTGAAATGATGATGCCTTTTGATAGCCAAAACTGCTCAAACAGTGAACCCCGAAAGATAACTGTTGATACTTCCTCAAGGTAGGTTAAATAATTTAGTTAATTTTTTTTATCATTTTGCTTGTTCTGTAACATTAACATTTATATCAGTGCATGTGTGAACAAAATGGACAACAATACATTAACCATATATCTAAGACCTGAAATTTATCGGCTTAGGCATTTCATCTCTATCATTATTATCATTATTATTATTATTATTATTATTATTATTATTATCATTTTATGTTTGACTTTTGTTTTGCATTTGTACAAGTTGGATCCAAGTCTCACCCAGAGACCTAAAGAGACAACAAGTTAGAAGTTCATGTAGGTGTTATGCCTAGGGTACCATATATTTGGATTTGTACATAGTGTTGTCCTAGAGAATGTTTAAGAAACCATAAGAAAATTATGTGTTTGTTTTAAAATTTGAGATCACATAGACAGTATTTTATGTAGGATATGGGCAGTTCCCATGAGCACTATCTTTTGAACTTCAGCCATTTTGGGGTTTCCTGGTATCTGAGCTAGGTAGTAATCAGCCCGTTTCGCTGTCATTCCCAGGGCACCTATGACAATAGGTATTGTTTTAGTCTTATTATTATTACTATTATTATTATTGTTGTTGTTGTTGTTGTCGCCGCCGCCGCCATGTACCACTAGTTGATGTAGAATCATACATGAGCTCCCACATAATGACTGATATTGATTTTGTTTTTGTTTTTACTCTAGTCATTTAATTTAAAATACATTATTGTAAAGTAAGTCCCCTGGACACTGTCTTGAGTCCTAGAACTCATAGGGCCAACTGAGATCACAACATTCACCATGAATGTTTGCCATGGGGTTACTCATATCAGACGAACTGGAATAGCGTGAAATTAAGTCCATGAACGCAGTGCACCATTTGGGTCAAGCAATCAAAACCACAATATTATGATTAAACAACCAATTACATGTTACTGAACTCACATATTGAGTACAAATGTATAAACAGCAATGCTACCTGATAGTGAGAGGTGGGTCCTAAATACAGAGCTGTTGCTGACTTGGCTTTTGAAATTTGCATATTTTTAGAAGACAAAGCAAATGGAATTGTTTTATTTGGTTTTTCAAAATTTGTATCTAGTACATGTACTAGATACAAAGGAGTTTGATATGGTATTATCATGCAGCTCTCTATTAAGACCTTCAGTTGTCCATACTTCAAGCAATATTCTGTGTTGCCTGTGTGTCTGACTTAACTCAACTGTTGTTTTGTGTGTGTGTGTGTGTGTGTGTGTATCTATCTATCTATCTATCATCATCATCATCATCGTTTAACATCCGCTTTCCATGCTAGCATGGGTTGGATGGTTTGACTGAAGACTGGTGAAACCAGATGGCTACATCTATCTATCTATCTATCTATCTAT
>NC_068996.1:20607123-20612574 GCF_001194135.2 Octopus bimaculoides | reverse complement strand
TATCTATCTATCTATCTATATATATATATACATACATATATATATATGTTTCTCTCTATCTTCTCTATAGTAAGATACCTTTGCTTGTAAAAAGCCATCTTTTACCCCTCTCATATAATCCCTGAACTTAGTCAATTTTTTTCCTTTTGTTCTTTACTTACTGTCTTGCAAGCTGCTTTGTTATCTCACTAGCGCATTCAGTACACCCAATAAAGTCACATTAGGAAATGCAGTCAACTGTAAAAACCATGACAAAGCTGACACAGCACAATGCAACTCTGAGCTTGCCAGATTCTGTCAAAATGCCTAGCCTATGCTGACATGTATAACAGACATTAAATGGTGGTATATAATATAGACACACCCCCATTATAGTGAGGAAGTTTGGCTGCTAGGAGTTAAGTTTTTGTTTTCTTTTTATGAATTTGGTTATAATTGAATTCAGCACTCTTTCAATAGAATTATGGTCAGAAATTGAAACAAATTTTGCTGTACAAAAAATTTCAGATATTATATTGGAATTTTACTTGTATTTTAATTTCAGTGACCTTCCAGCTCCATACTCCGATAAAAATATAACTTTTACCTCTTCAACTGAACAAAGCCGAATTGTAATTGAAAGACAAGACCGTGTGACTGGTCCAGGATTGAACCAATCAGCAGTGAAAACTGAATCTGACCAATCATCTTCAGCACCGACATCTGTTGCTTTGGCAGGGAGTTGTATACCACAAGTTAAAGCTGGTTCTCCGGTACCTGATTCTGAAGCACCAAATGCTCCAGCTAGTGGTAATAATGGAGATAGTCCTGCTGCTACAAATGGCACACCATCAACACAGGTATTTTTTTAGTAATTTGCACAATTATTAGTTTGGTTTAGGTGTGTGTATGTTTGAGGCACAGGCATGGTTGAGAAGCTTGCTTCCCAAGCATGTGGTCTCTGGTTTAGTTCCAGTTAGTGGCACCCTGAGCAAGTGTCTTTTACTGTACCCCTGGGCTGATCAAAGCTTTATGAGTAGATGTGTGAGTACACACCCTTTTCTTGACAGCGCATGATTATTGTAAACAAGCATCACCATCATACAAGCAATGTTGCTTGCTTCTAGTCTTCCATGGAAACACATTTGGCCATGGGGAAATATTACCTTATTTAAAAACAGGTAAAAGTTGACAGGAAAGGTTTCCATTTGTAGAGAATCTGCTTTAACAAATTCAGTCTGCCAAAAGCCAAAAGCAAGCATGAAAAACTAGACATTAAATTATCATTACAATGATGTTTGATAATTAAGTCAATGATTTCAAAATAAATATTCCACATAAATTCTTGTTTTTGATCTCAATATTCAGATAGGTGGCAAAAAGACTTCAAATCTTTCTGAGATCAACTTTGCCTTTTGTCTGTCTGGGGTTGTTAAAATTAAATACCATTCCAGGGCAATAGATTCGCCGAATCATTAATGTTGGTCCAAATGTTTTACAGTATTTGTTCTATCTCTTTATGTTTTCGGTACTCGGGTAACTGTGGTGAACTTCTCTCTATCTGGATGGCCAAATGGCATCTGGTAAAAAAATACCTGAAGACAACA
Organism: Octopus bimaculoides; assembly: GCF_001194135.2. Lineage (NCBI taxonomy): Eukaryota > Metazoa > Mollusca > Cephalopoda > Octopoda > Octopodidae > Octopus > Octopus bimaculoides. The sequence goes on along the minus strand of NC_068996.1, from coordinate 20,610,988 downwards.
AGAAACTACCTGAGGGACCAGCAATCAAGTTGACAGCAATATAATAGATAAAACAATCAAGGACATGAAAGAAGAGAAAGCTGCAAGTCCATTAGAGATGGTTGCAGATATAGTTAAAATATCTGGTGAGGTAGGATGCATGATTATCACCCAGATGGTTAATCAAGTTATTCAGAAGAGAGTCATATTCAATGATTAGTGTAACAGTATCACGATAAACTGCTGGAAAGACTAAGGAGATGCTTTAGGGAGAGCCATAGCAGAATTGATTCGTGATACCACAGCCTTAGAGCAGATGCAGTTTGATTTCATGTTTGATTTTTACTGAGGTAACTTGGCTAAGAGTAAACTTTTATTCCTGGTTTTTGTTAATTTGGGAGAGGTGTTTAACAAGGTACAGCATACAGTAATCAAGTGGGTACTAAGGAACTCAGTGTTGATGAATAGCTTGTGAGAGCTGTACAAGTAAGTAAAGTGAGAGTCATCAATGACTTCAGTGAGAAATTTGGTGTGAGAGTTGGAGTCCATCAAGGTTCAGTTCTCAGATCCCTCCTATTCATCAAAGTTCAACAATCCATCACTGAAGAGTTTAGGACTGGCTATCCATGGGAACCCCTACATGCTGATGATCTAGTTCAAGGATCAGGGAGCTTTTTTTTTAACCAATTACCCCAAAATATATTTATTTGCACCAATATTGCCCCTTTGATATGAAAGGAAGAAAATCAAGGATTCTTTGAATTCAAAAGGTTTATTGAATCTATTTACAAGTCCATTATTGGACAGATGCGATGTCGGCAGAAGAAAAATTTCTGGTGTAACAAAGAACATGTTTTTTATGTAATTTTGCTTATGTCTAATGAGTCCACATTACCCCCAAGAGTTTCGTTTTTACCCCACTTGGGGTAATTTATCCCAGTTTACTGACTCCTGATGTAGTTCTCATAGCTTAACCAAAAGTGGTATTAGAGTTGAAGTTCCAGGCATGGAAGCTAAACCTAGAATTGAGAGCTCTTAAGATAAACTTAGTAAAGATAAAGGTTTTAGTAAATATGAAAGATGACAGGACCCTAATATCTTCAGGAAAATTACTTTATTTGATTTTCAGAAAAAGAGAAGATATAACTATGTATGCTGAACCAATGTAAGCCATAGACACATAATAGTTGTAGGAGAATCACAGGTAGCCTAGTTGAGAACATCAGCTTCATATCTGATAGATGCACTGGAGCAGTTCAACATATTGGACTGTCAACATATTGGAAATAGACACTCTTGAATGCTTGGATGGCTAACTTTAAGTAGTTGGAATTTAAATTTAGAAGTTGTGCTATTATCAACATGTGTTTTATTGAGTACATATACAGAGCATATGTACATGATATTCCTTCTCTGGCACTGGTCATTCAAGTAGACATAGAAATTTATTTCTATAATTAAGCTGGAGTGCTTATTGCTAGATTCCTTGAACCAAACTCTTGTATCTTACACACATACACACAATTTATTTTATTTGTTTAGTCTGGATGAAGCAGCAGTGCTTGTGAACTGTGTAGGCCCATTGCAGCTGATGCTATTAATGCTGTTTAAACTGCTTCAAGTTGACAATTAGCACATACAAAAATGAGGATTCCAAAGGGATGGTGTTCTTGGGAGGAAAGACTAGACATAATTATTAGTTAGGCCAGAGTTGTGGCACAACAAGGATGATGAGAGGGGGGAGAGATGAACTAGCTCCAAGGTGTAGGGGCCATCTTAGAAGCAGTAGAAACAGCACGCTTGTTGGACAGAGGCTGGAAAGTAGTTGTCACCAGAGATCTACAGTGATAATGATGTTCAGCATTTGGAATAAATAGTCAATTGCAACTCATGTTTGGAGAGTGTATGATGTAGTGGTGATTTCTTAATGAGTAATGCTTGAGAGGGTTCTTTTTGTTTTTTGCCACCACCCCCTCTCCTCGTCTGTGTTCAGAGACAAGATTAGCATGACCATACCACTTGATAATAATATCAACATATCTCCCATGGTGTCAAGACGTTTGATAGGAAGAACAAATTTATTTTTGTGAAAGAGTGTTAGGGAGGAGAATTGAATAATAGGAAGGAAAGAGAAGTGTCAGGGGTAGTGAGAAAGTCAATGGGATGGTTAGAGTAGGAAGATGTTCTGGGTTTTGTATGGGTGAGTTGGAATATGGCAAAAGAGTGATATAGATCAGGGGTTTTCAAACTTTTTGACTTGTGGACCCCTTTATATTTCAGGCTTTACCTTAGGGACCCCCTTATAAACGCTTATGAAATTTATACATAAATATTTGCTTAAAATAACATATATTTTTACATTTATTTATTTAACAGTATTTAACAAATAGGTTTATTGTCAATTAAAAGATTTCGATTAAAAAACATATATAAAATCAAATTGCCCATAAAAAGTATTTGCTGTCCACGGACCACAGTTTGAAAACCCCTGATATAGATAATAAGAGTCAGAACATACCCTTGTGGTAACATGTGTAAGGAAGTGAATAGAACAGAATGCAGTGACAGAAGAATCAGAAAGGATGGTTAGTAGTTGTGTATATGAATGAGAAATCAAGGGTTAGAATGGAAGTAGATCTAGTCAGAGGTAAATAGGGATTGATAATAGTGATGAAAGAGGGTGATGTTAACAATGACAGTTGGATGTCAAAAGAATTACAGAGGAAGTGATGACTGACTACAGAAATGGTGATTATGTATAATATGTGGAATGATACAACAGAAGGAAGAGTGATATTGAGACAAAGTGGGATAAAATAACAAGTGCTGACTCGACAGGATTGTATTGAGCATGGAACCCAAATGTCTGCATGCACATACTTTCGGCTTCTATCTCTATGATTGTAATATATATGCATATATGTGTGCATTTCATGTATCCCTGTTATCTGTATGTTTTCTTCTTTTGCAGCCCATCACAGCATTAGGGGCCAACAGAATTCCTCTCAAAGTTAAAGATAAATTCAATGAAAAAATTACTGCCAAAGTTAAAGCTGTTATGGAAAGGTGATGAGAAACATTTTTTTTTCTTTATTGTTAAGTTCATTATATAGTATTAACACAAATATTTTAAAGCTACCAACTTATGATTTCCACAATAGGGGTTTACATGTAACATTTTCTGTTTGCAAGATGAGTTAAGAAATAACAATTTTGTTACACAACCATAATCAAAATTGCTGGTTTAAAAAAAAATTTTTTAGAACCTCTGCTAGTCCAACTTTGGAATTTTGTCATTCATTTTGACAACAGCTATTGCTCAACCTGATTGATGTGTGTGTGTGTCAAACCTATGCCAGCGTAGAAAATATGTTAAATGATGATAGTGATCATATATATATATATATATATATATGTCAAATAAGAAAATAGAGAGGATTATCAAGCGACAAACATCAGCCTGTAAACATTCATTTGGATCTATTTATTTATTAATTACAATCATATGTATGAGTAATCAAAATAAATAAACATGTAAATAAATGAATAGGCGCAGGAGTGGCTGTGTGGTAAGTAGCTTGCTTACCAACCACATGGTTCCAGGTTCAGTCCCACTGCGTGGCACCTTTGGCAAGTGTCTTCTACTATAGCCTCGGGCCGACCAAAGCCTTGTGAGTGGATTTGGTAGACAGAAACTGAAAGAAGCCCGTCGTATATATGTATATATATATGTATGTGTGTGTGTGTATATGTTTGTGTGTCTATGTTTGGCCCCCCCCAACATCGCTTGACAACCGATGCTGGTGTGTTTATGTCCCTGTAACTTAGTGGTTCGGCAAAAAGATACCCGATAGAATAAGTACTAGGCTTACAAAGAATAAGTCCT
>NC_068996.1:20603323-20606600 GCF_001194135.2 Octopus bimaculoides | reverse complement strand
TATATATATATATATATATTCGCCCAGGTGAAGAGGATTGCCCTGCAAGAGTCTTGTACTGGCACCCCATAAAAGCACACACTGTAAAGTTGTTGGTGTTACAAAAGAAACCATAGAAACCAAGCCAAATTTGACTGGAACCTGGTGCAGCTCTCTGGCTTGCTAGCTCTGGTTAAACCACCCAACCCATGCAAGCATAGAAACAGAATTAGTAGGAGGAGGATGGATATACACACACACAAGAAATATTGGTGGATACTCAAAACTGTTACCTACGCTAACAGAATGAATTCAAGTTACCATTCTTCAACTCTCAAACATTTGACAATTTTAGTGCTGCTGTAAATATGGGTAAAATATTCCACTCTTTGGTACCTATTTGCAGTTACGTGGACCGGTCTATCACGAGTCAACAGTGAAACACTTTCCATGACCAACACACTTAACTGTCAACACTCCACATAACTGTAAGCAGGTAGCATAGTGTAAAATAAGTAATGTCTCTGTGAACAAATACAGGTATATACATATATATATATGTGTGTGTGTGTGTATAATGTATTTTGATTATTATAATTTTAGGGAGATGGTGGAGAAAAAGAAGTTATTTCCTGGAGACAGGTAAGTTTCAAAATTTACTTATATTGTTTGAGATGTACAAGCTTAGTAAAATTGTGCATGACATAAACATTATTTTTAATTAGATATGTTGATGTATTGATACAGAGTGGTGTTTTGTCTAAGGTTCAACACTTTAGTTATCATAATACTAATGGTGTTAAATATGTTGATGTATTTTTAGAGTGGTGTGTCTTATCTAACTCCATTAATATATAACTAAAGTGTAAATCTTAGATATGTTGATATTATTATTAAGTGGTATGTCTTGTCTCGATATGTAAGTGTGTTCATATGGATTGGAATGTTTTGTATTTACATTTAGAGCAATATATTTTAGACAAAACACACCTTTATATAATGGTGTTAGATAATATGTAATTCAACAATTAATATTTTTGTAAAACATTTACCCTTTTTTTTTTCACCCAGGTTAACTCCATCATCATCATGCTTAGAAGAAAAGAAAAATAGATTAAAATCCACACTTCCAGTGAAACGAAAATTTGAGGGAGGTGGTCGTGTTGGTAGACCTCGTAAATACCCATTATTAAATTCAGCTTCATCACAATCACCGAACTCAGTAAGATTATTCATTAATATATTTTCATTCCTAATGATCTTTTATATATATATATATATATATATATATATATATATATATATATATATATATATAATTTTATAACACTACTATCAACTTTAGTCTTAAGTCAGCTCTTCAGACTAAACACTTTGACTGATGGTGTTTTGACCATGACTATCTTGTCCTGTTGTCCTGCTTAACCCTTTAGCATTTAAACCGACCATAACCGACCCTAATATTCTGTGTTTTATGCTAAAACTGACTAGATCCATCGTTTCACACCTCCCCTACAATGTCTTTCTAAAAATATACAATACCATCATTGAAATCTTGAGGCTGTAAGACAATGCAGAATTAATTCAAAACAATGTGAATAAATAAGCATTATATTTCAGAAAGAAACCTGAATGCTAAAGATCACTGATGTGGCCGATGACAGTACCACTTGATGGGCACTCATGCCAGTGGAATATTAAAAGAAGCATATCCGAGCATGATTGTTGCCAGGGCCACGGATTGGCTCCTGTGCCGCTGACATGTGAAAAGCACCATTCGAGTGTGATCGTTGCCAGCATCGCCTTACCGGCACATATGCCGGTGGCATGTGAAAAACAACATTCTAGCGTGGTTGTTGCCAGTGCCGCCGGACTGGCCCCTATGCAGGTAGCACATAAAAACTCTTTTTGAGCATGGTCGTTGCCAGATATGCCTGACTGGCCCTCGTGCCGGTAGCACGTAAAAAGCACCCACTACACTCTTGGAGTGGTTGGCGTTAAGAAGGGCATCCAGCTGTAGAAACCTTGCCAGATCAGATTGAGCCTGGTGCAGCCTCTGGCTCACCAGTCCTCACTCAAACCATCCAACCCATGCCATCATGGAAAGCGGACGTTAAACGATGATGATGATTACATATCTAAGACTACATTAACCCGTGTATTTGGTCCCTTTTTTTTGTTTTGAAGGAGATTTGTCTGCTTTTTCTATTGGAACAAATGACCAAGTAGTGGCTCTCATTGGCTTGTACAATATATTGTTGTTGATTTATTATAGAATATACGTTGTATGGAATGGTATACATTATTCATTGTTATAGTGTGATATATACATGCATTGTTATCTAGAAGTTTCTTCATTAACAGTTGTATTTCCTTTTTGTTTTTACAAATGGAAATGGTTAAGAGTCTAATACTGTGCAAGAAATCACATCTTCTGATGACATAATGATTCCCATGTTTCTTTCATTTCTGCTTTTACAGCCTGCTGGTAAAGAAGAATTAGGACATCGCCTTTCAACTGACACTGATCTTCATTTACCTTTAATAACTATACAGAAATCATTTAGTAAACAGGTAACTTTTTCTTTTTCCTGTTTTACACCTGTGAAATTTGACTCTGCGGCATATTGTTAGTATTTTTTTTTTTTTACTGTTGACATAGTTTATAGTCTTGTTTAATCTCTGATTGGACTGTTCTGTTGTCAACCATTATACATACGCCACTCAAATTTGTTCTAGCTGAGAACCACACTGTGCACTTTAGTATGCAATGGGGAAATGAATGCAGCATAATGTGACAATCTGGATGAATTGTACATTGACTACTCTAGTCTATTTCTGTATGACCATTGATTTTGTTTGCGTCTTCAGCAGAGGAAGACAAAGTGGACTGGGTCAGAGTGCACCAGTTTCTCTTCCTCTACACTTATTGTCAATGTTGTACATCCCAGCATGGGGTTTGGATTCTGTAAGTGTTATTGCAGTGATGGATTTTATATGGTTCTCCCGGCTCAGTAAGAAAGATGGTCTTTTCATGATGTTGTGATAGTAGTTTTCACTCTGTGGTCTGTACGTACAGTAAGCAGAGTTCCCCTACAACAGTTTATCATATTATTACATGGTCCCTTTTTACAGCTGGATGTACCAGGGCTTTGAATGACAATGATATTTTTGTGAGTATATGTATCCTGTGTGTGTGTATTTATTTATTTATTTATTTATTTATATATATATATATATATATACATATATATATATATATATATATATATATATACGGGGTTATTCAAAAAGAATG
>NC_068996.1:20600257-20603313 GCF_001194135.2 Octopus bimaculoides | reverse complement strand
GAATGAACTGATTTCAGTATGCAATATTTTTATCAGGAAAAGCAATAGAAAACTCCAGCTAAGTCACAAGTATTTACTCACTATCAACTTTTATTTCCTGTCTTCAATGTGGCCACCACCTGCAGCATGGGCAACATCAATGTGATAAGAGAATTCCTCCCAGACCCTTATAAGCCTATCACAATCCACTGAGTTGATCGCTGTTGTTATTCGATGTTTAAGGTCATCGAAGTTAGTGGGTAGCAGTGGAACATAAACGCAATCCTCTAACCTCGGTGACCTTAAACATCGAATAACAACACCGATCATCTCAGTGAATCATGATATGCTGATACACGTCTGGGAGGAATTCTCTTAACGCATTGAAGTTGCCCATGCCGCAGGTGGTGGCCACATTGAACACTTGTCAGACAAGAAATAGAAGTGGACTGTGATTAAATACTTGTGACTTAGCTGGAATTTTCTATTGCTTTTCCTTCTTAAAATATTGCATAATAAATTTGGCTCATTTTTTAATAACTCTGTCTATTTACACACACGCATACACATGCTCACATATATATTGTTTCTTATCATTATTATCTTTTAACATCCATATATGTTCTGTGCTGGGTTGGACATACACGTTAAATGAGAATATGTATCCATTATTATAGAATGAATCTATATTTTGTATTACAATGTAGAGTCCAAGTGCTACTAACCTGGCAAAATGGAAGTAAAATGATGATGAATGACATGTCTATGTCTGTCTGTATGCCTAGAATATATATATAACCTAATGTTATCCTTATTGTTTCTGTGGCAGATTGGAGGACGCCTTTCAGATCACAACACCACAGTCATTGAAGTTGACAACAGCATACACTTTGGTCCTACTACAGTACACCGTGTACGGTTACAGCGAGGTGGTACGTCATGCTGGGAACAGTTACTTCCCTCTCGTGCAGTCTGTGTTGCTGGTTCTAGGTGAGTTATATCCACTTTCTAAAAAAAGTAGAAATATAAAAATAATTTAAATTTAAAAAAAAAATCCATTCAGTGTGGAATAAGTATAGCTGTGTGGTTAAGAATTTTGCTTCCCAACCTCATGGTTTCAAGTTCAGTGTCATGGCATATCACTTTGGGTATGTGTAAATGGAAACTGAAAAACAGCCCATAGTGAATGTATGTGTGTGTAGGCATGAAAGTATTTGTGTCTCCTTGTCTTGACATTGCATAAAAGTTGTGAGTGTCGCTGTCGTACAATCAACAGTATTTGTTTCTCATATTCTATGTAAACATATCTGGCCATAGAGAAATATTACCTTGATTGGAAACAGGTGAAGGTTGGTGACAAGGAGGGCATGCAGTGTCTCAGTAAACTTCATCTGATTCATGCAAGCATGGGAAAGTGGATGTTAAAATGACAGAGATGATGTGGAACAATGTAATGGCAATATTTTAAAATCATTTGTGGGGTTTTTTCTTCTTTTTTCCACATCCTGTCTGTATGAATGTGTATGTGAAAGTTACAATTATTTAGAAGTAGAATTTATTTAGGTAACAAACAGTTCAGAATTGTTCCAGAAAGGAGTACTGTTGATGCCATCTCCTTAGTGGGACAAATGCAGGAGAAGAATTAACATAGAGTAAGCTTCTATACATATCATTCATTGATCTGGAGAAAGCTTTTGACAGAGTTTCACACTCTAATCTGATGATCGCTAAAGATACAAGGTGTAGTTCAAGTGGTTTATGAGGGTTTTATAAAGCGCAAGTGCATTGAGTTGAACAACAAATGAAGCTTGCAGAAAGGGTACATCATGGTTCGATTTTCAGCCCTTCCAGTCTAGTCTTCTAGACCATAACAGGAATTTGAAACAAGCTGCCAGAGAGGACTCTTGTACACAATGACTTGGTTAAATCTATAGAAGACATTTCAGGAATTGAAGCAAAATGTGGAAACACAAGGCCTCAAAGTAAACTTAGCACAAACCCAAACTTTAGAGCAAGTAGGAAAGAAGACAGAATTCTGAAAAGGAATAGATAGGAATTCTATATGGTTTACCGGTGTAAATTATGGACAAAATCTGTTTTGTTAGTGTTGCCACACTTTGTATGAGTGCGTGTGAGTACACACACATACACGTTTGTATGGGGTATTGTTGTACAGTGTTGTTTATTCCCACACCCTGCTGTTCCTACCTTATTACTACTCTTGTGCAAAATTTCATTAATAATTTTAGCACATATGTTTCTATATAGAAGAATCATACTTCATATTCTTTATCATGGCTAGTTTAGAAAGTGTTCTATTTATATTTAATAGAATGGGTGTATATACTTTTACTATTCAAAGAGAATTTTTTTTTTTATGTTCCCAATATGTTACAAAATCTTAAAAACGCATAGTTTTAGAATTTAGGTTACAACTGCTAGTTAGTCTACTGCAAACATACATACACCTTTGTGAAGCCACACATATGATAGACATGACTTATTTAAACTGTTTTACTGAGATTACATATCAAAGATGTATTATTTGGTAAAATGTCTTTATACTGGAATATTCTTCCTCTAAATATTCAACTGTAAAATGACAGTAAAACCAATGTTTTATCTAGCAACTCTTTGATTAATTATCTCCCAACCTTGACTTTCAAGTTTATTGAGATTTTTTCCCACCTCTCACGTATATTTAAGATTAATACATATACTTTGGTTTTGAAAGGCCCTTTAAACTCTTTATATCCAGTCTGCCTCATAAAATACATTTTATTTCTAGTCACGTTGCTTGTGTTGCATGTGAAGATTGTTCCATTACATTTTTCTCTACTGGTGGACGGAAAATGTTTCCAAGCCTTATTCTGAATTCACGAGTCTCTGTTCTGGATTGCAATGGTCCGTATGTTATGGCAATCACCCAGAAAGGGCGTTTGTATGTATGGTAAGTACTGGCTATAATCTTTTCCTTTTTTTCAAATTTTTCCTTTCTTTTCATTCATACACACACACACACACACACACACACACACACACACACACACACACACACACACACACACACACACACA
>NC_068996.1:20588486-20600072 GCF_001194135.2 Octopus bimaculoides | reverse complement strand
TTGCAAGGATCAGAATAAATGATAATCTGAAGGTGCAAAGATCAGGTGAGTACAGTGGGTGGGGGTAGGACATCCCACCGAAGCTGCACACATTTCTGCTGGGTCTACAAAGAAACATGCAGTCTGGCATTGTCCTGATGTAAGACTACACCCTTTCAGTTGGCCAATTCTTTAATCGGTCTAATTGGGAACAATAATAGTCCGAATTTAACGTCTGATTTTGTGGAAGTAGCTCAGAATATGCAATGCCCCTCCAGTCCCACCAGATTACTGAGCATCACCTTCTTCGGATATAAACCAGCTTTTGGAGAGAGTGATGGTGGTTTGTCTTATTTTCCCCCAGGACCTTTTTTTTTTTGTTTTATGCTGTAAATAATCCATTTATCATTATATGTGATCATTCTTTTCAAAAATAGATCATTTTTGTTTCATCTAAGCAGAGAATCACAAATAGAAATGTGCTTTAAGTTTTTTTCCTGTTAAGTTATGAGGCACCCAAACATCATTGCAATTCATGTTGCTGAGTGTTTTTAACGCTCACATGACATACGTAGAGAATCTCCACAATGTCTCACATTGTGCGACACGGATTATTTTTTATTAAAGTCTCGATTTGTTCATTATCAACCACTGTAGGCCTGCCAAGAACATTCACAATCTTCCAGGTCAAAATTTTCAAAATTACAAACAGTACTTTCAGCTATGACACCATCTCCATAAACAGCACATATCTCTTTTGCTATTTGTGCAGCGTTTTTACCTTTCTGGAAATAAAAGAATATTAACTGATGAAAATGTTTTTCATTTTCAATTTTATACATAGTAGGTCCAAATATCTTGTTGCAGAGTTTCAAGAAATTAAGAGTATTTAACAACAAAAATACATTTAGAGAAAATTATATCTTTGTTATAGATCTCACCTTATAAAACCGACAATTGTTTCTATTGCATCATCATATACATATATATGTTTATATAAAATATTAAAATTGATATTAATATCCTCAAAAATATATGTTAGCACATTATCAAGGCTGTCCAAAATTAGTGAAATTTGAATAGAACATCTGAAATATTACCTGCGAAGGAAAAATATGGTTGTGAAAGTGTTTTTTTACTTGACTTTTTCTTTTTCACTCTATGCTCTATGTTTCATTGCCATGCACATGTATGCATTTATACACTCACATAGTCCACAAATACAAACTTTCACACTACCAACCAAACAATCACACACACATACACATCCTCTCACAAATGTACACTTAGACACAACTATGTCCCCCCCCACCCAATCATGCATCTTGCAGTTTCCTCCTGTGTATTCAAACTGTTTTTTCCTTTATTTGTGTGTGTGTGTGAATGAATGAATGATGCACATGCAGTTTACATCATTATCATTATATTAATTTTTTTACAGGAATCTCTCTCAAAAATGTTCTGTAATCAGTAATGAAAATCTTAACATTATCATGAATGGTAAGGGATATTTTTTTCGTAGTTTTTTGCTTGTTGAGTTTTGTATTCTAATTACCCTGTCAGCCTCACCCACCTACTAATTTCATTTTAATATCAGTTGTATATAATTCCCATCATTCCATTACCTATCAGGGTTTTGAAACAACCAACTGTAGAGTTGTGAATGAGATGATGAGAAATTAATGGCTAGTAAAAGAAAATATCGCATTTAAATGCTATTAATGACATTTCACGTTTGTGAACAAAATTGCATTTTATTTAAGATTTTAAATAAAAACAATGGAGAAACTGTATTCCATTTTTAAAGAATGCCATATAGGTAAACTCAGCACTTCAAATTGTAGATATGCTCTGTGTGTGTATTGAGAGGTGGCGGTCTCATAATTTGCTGCTCAAGGTTTCCTATAACTTGTAGAAAGTAAGAGAAAAACCGTAAGATTCCACGTAAAACTTCAAATTTTAATAAAAGAAAACAAAAAACAAATCTTCCTTTTTTTTCAATATTATTAATTAGAAATGTAATATTTCTATTTAAAACTGTTTTATTTAAATAGGTCACGGTGACATATTTACAAATTGCATCACTTAAATGTTAAATATAATTTAATTTAATGTTAAATTATAGTTTTATAATATTAGCACGGAATTTTGTCAGTAAACAGGTTGTGGTTTCAAAGCAATGAAAATATTTTGACAAATTAAATTTAAATGTGGAAGTGAATCTAACAGTTTTTGTGTTTTTAAATGTCTTATAAACACCTTCCACGCTGCAATTGTTTTTGTTTCAGCACACGATCTCAAATCAGATCACTTGCTATGCAAATACATCTCCGTAATATAATATGATTGTTTTATGTAATTGACTAAATTTATTTTTATCACATAGTCGGAGAAATGAAGGGTTTTTCAGAGTGAATAAGAATGAATTCCGTGAAAAGGATTTCACATTTGATTGAAATACCATGAGCACCATGATAACATTTATATATAATGACATTACAGCTAATCTTTATCTTTAACTTGTTTCAGTCATTGGTCTGTGGCCATGCTGGGGCACTGCTGTAAAGGGTTTCAGTTGAACAAATCGGTTGCAGTACTTTTTTTTTTTTTTATTCTATCAGTGTCTTAGGTCGAGCTGCTAAATTATGGGGACATAAACATACCAACACTCATAGTCAAGTGGTGGTGGGGACAAACAAAGAAAAACACAGACGTATGCACACTCGAAGAGCTTCTTTCAGTTTCTGCCTACCAAATATACTCACAAAGTTTTGGACAACTTGAAGCTTATAGTAGAAGGCATTTGTCTGATATACCACATAGTGGGACTGAACCCAGAACCATGTAGTTGGGAAACAAACTTTTTACTACACAACCGTGTGAACAAAATCATATATTTATTTTAAACAGTGAAACAGACATTACATCATTAGTTTGTTGATAGTTTTCTTGTGACTTTTCTTGCTAAATTCCCTCCGATATTTGTGAGGGTGGAAGGTGCAGCAGGTAATAACAGGGTTCAGTTTCCTATCTTTTCTTTTATTTTACTTGTTTCAGTCTTTTGACTGTGGCTATGCTGGAGCACCGCCTTTAGTCGAGCAAATCGACCCCAGGATTTATTCTTTAGAAGCCTAGTCCTGCCAGTTCGTGTCGAGCCATCCAACCTATGCCAGCTTGGAAAATGGTAGTTAGGTGATGATGTTAATAAAAAAAATTAAAAAACCCTTTTGTACCTCAAACTTTCTGTAATGTTCTGATACCAATATAAGTTGAAAGGTAGTGAAAGTGGCTCTCCCATGGTGGTAGCATAGTTCTCAGCAGGTTCCCTGTATCTGATATAAAACCTTATGTTCCAAATAACTAATAAAGTGAATTGCCAAGTCATTAGAGCATCAGATAAATTGTCTTGCTGTATTTATTCTCGCTCCCTGCAGTCTGAGTTCAAATACTGCCATGGGCCACTTTGCACTTCAATCTTTTTGGAGCCAATAAAATATTAATCTTGTTGGGGTCAGTATTCTTCTCTTCTCTATATGTTTCTCTATTTTCCTGGAAGACATTGACAGAGATCAGGCTCGGCAAGGTCTAGATCAATGCCCAAGACATGCCATATCTTGATAACACCCTCATGGCCCCTTCAGGAATTGAGGGCCTGTGACATGATAGATATAGTTGTGTGTGTGTGTGTATATACACACACACATGCACACAATTTGATAAGTGCCATTCACAAAACTATCAGCCCTTGAGTCACTCTGTAAATTCTACTGATGAAAAATACTAATGTATATGTTCTCATGTTTTTAATTCTATTTATTATCATCACCATCATCATCATTCAATGCCTGCTTTCCATGCTGACGTGGGTTGGGAAGTTTGACAGGAGCTGGCCAGCTGGAGAGCTAGCTGAACCCCATGTCTACTTTGGACATAGTTTCTATAGTTGGTGCCCTTCCTAATGCCAACCACTTTACAGTGTGTCTAGGGTGTTTTTTATTTGGTACTGGCATACATGAGCCCACAAGATTAGGAATGCCCAGCTGAAGAGGGATGCAAGGATGACTACATATTTACTTAGCTTGACGTGTCTTTTCAAGCACAGAAAAACCTCAGAAGTCTAGGTCCCTTGTCATCCCCTTTGCGAGGCCCATCTGAAGATCCTTTCTCACCACTTTGTCCCACGTCTTCCTGGGTCTACTCCTTCCCCACATCCCCTCTTCAATTAGAGCCCAGCACTTCTTGATGCAACTGCCATCATTCTTATGTATTGCATGACTGTACCAGTGTAGTCTTCTCTTTTGCACACTATATCTGATGTCCCATATACCCAGTTTTCCTCTCAAATCACTTACACTTTGACATTACCTATCCAGTGGAGCATACTGGCTTCATTACTTTCAAGCTTTTATATGTCCTCAGCAGTCACAGCCCATGTCTTACTGTCATGTAGCATAACTGTTTGTACTCAGGCATCATGCAAACTGCCTTTCACTCTGAGGGAGAGGCCCTTTGTTACTAACAAAGAAAGGTAAAGGCTCCCTGAACTTTGCCCAGCCTATTCTTATTCTAGTGGCTATGCTTTCAGAAAAACTTCCATCACTGCTAACTTGGTCACCTAAGTAATGGAAACTGTCTACTATTTCTAAGGATCCCCTATTACCAAACCTTCTTCTCTCCCTATCTGCATATTATAATCATTTTTATATGTTTGGAAATGTTATTTCTGTATTGATTTTATGTTTTCTATATATTCTACATTCTTACCATTTCAGAAATGGATCTCATTGAAAAAGCCCAAGTCAGTCAAAAAGGGATACCAATAATTTCTCTATCCAACAACCGAACATATACATTCTCTTCTGAATTTGGAAGCTGGTAAATATTAAAGTTTGACTGGCTGTATTTTTATTTTGTTTTACTTGTTTCAGTCATTTGACTAGAGCACCGCCTTTAGTCAAACAAATTGACCCCAGGAATTATTCTTTGTAAGCCTAGTACTTTTTCTATGGGTGCCTTTTGCTGAACCACTAAGTTTCAGGAACTTCAACACACCAACATTGGTTGTCAAGCAATGGTGGTGGAGACAAACACAGACACACAAACATTTTATATATATAAATATACAACGGGCTTCTTTTAGTTTCTGTCTATCAAATCCACTCACAAGGCTTTGGTCAGCTCTAGACTATAGCAGAAGACACTTGCCCAAGGTGTCATGCAGTGGGACTGAACCCGGAACCATGTGGTTGGGAAGCAAGCTTCTTACCACATGCCTGTATATATTTGAATTATGAATGTTCTGGGTATATGGTTCATTAGATGTAGTGTGTAAGAGAGAAGACTGCTGGTACTGTAATGCATATGAGGAATTTTTTAAAAATCATAAAATGTATCCTTGGAGAACTCAGTTTGAACACACAAAAACCCATTTTTTGGTACATCATTTTCATGACAAAATACTTATCTTCTTTGGAAAAGTACACATAACTTGGATGTGAACTTTGTTCTCATATAGTTTTAATCTATAGTTTTATTGTTTAAACTTAGCTGTCAGGGTCCCTCAAACACCCTGGTATTTCCACCCATTCACAAAGTATTCTGACTTTTGAACTGTAGCCCTTGATCTACTTCAATGCGCTTGAATGCTATAACTCAAATTCTTTTGATAATCATACACACAGGTAGAGAATTGTTTTTAGAGTTTATTTTGATGTGCTGTGCGTGAGAAGACCCGGCAAGCCAAGTAAGATCGTTGCCAGTGCCCCTGGACTGGTTCTTGTGCGGGTGGCACATGAGATGCACCATTTTAAGCGTGGCCGTTGCCAGTACCGCCTGACTGGCTCCTGTAGGATTTTCGAGCGAGATCGTTGCCAGTGCCCCTGGACTGGCTTGTGCAGGTGGCACATAAAAGACACCATTTCGAGCGTGGCCGTTTTCGTGCGGGTGACACGTAAAAGCACCCACTACACTCTCTGAGTGGTTGGCGTTAGGAAGGGCATCCAGCTGTAGAAACTCTGCCAAATCAGACTGGAGCCTGGTGTTGCCATCCGGTTTCACCAGTCCTCAGTCAAATCGTCCAACCCATGCTAGCATGGAAAGCGGACGTTAAACGATGATGATGATGATGATGATCTCAATGGTGGTAGGTCAGATAATCATTACGAAATATAAATGTGAAATTCAGCACTTGTGAAAATGTAAACATTATGACAAAAATATCTGACTGTATTCAAAATCGGGGAAAGAAATTTTTAAAAATCACATTGGACTTTTAATAGCTTACAAAATAATGTAAATTGCACAATATAATTTTTATTGGCAAAAATAGGCACAAATATTTCTTTAAGAAATACAAAATTCACTTGTACAAGATAAAATTCATACATTGCTTGATACAAATTGAAAAGGAATAAACTATATTATCAATATGACGATTACATGCTAATTTTGGAGAGGCCCAATTTAACTCAATTTAGTGCAAAATTCTCAAAGAAATATGTTTACTTACCAATTAATTTGCCCATTTCTTGAAATTCTGGATCAAAATCAATTTTTGAATCCTTGAATTCACCAAGTGAGAATCCATCAGTGTGACAAGTGGCATCAATATGTGTAAATGATATGCAATAAGTGTCAGTGTACCACTCTCTTTTTTCACTTTGTGCTTTTTTGCCATACCTTGGCCTGAATCAGCAATGTCCATGATGATTTAGTAAGAAATTTGTTTTCTTATGGTATAAAAATCTTCAAGAAATTTTGTTCCTTTCTAAGTGATAATTAACAATGAGATTTTCACTTTTATATTTCATAACACTTATCTGATCTAAACCCCACACACACACACACACACATTGAGTTTTATATCAAAATAAAGCTCTAACATTCACCTATATGCATATATAATTTTGAACAAAACTTGAGTTATGGCACTTGAGTGCATTGAATTAAAACGACAGCTACCATTCAGCAGACAGAAAAGAAAGAAAACAGGACAAACTTGGAAAATTTGTGAAAATACCAGGGTGTTTGAGGGCCCCTGGCATGATATGTAAGTGTCGAATTTTAATTAAAACTATATGAGAGAAAAGTTCACATCCAAAGCTTTCAAATGGTATATAATTTCCCATGGAAAAAATTAATTTTGACGTGAAAATGATAAAGCAAAAAATATGTATTTGTATCTATTGTACAAAGCTCTATAGGGATACCTACTGTGGGTTGAAATGTAGCCAAGTTAATGTTTAGGCTCTCCTCCTCATCATTGATTCAACTAAATCAAAAATATGTTCCAGATGTGATTATTCTGTCAACTTATTCAAGTGTAGATTTGCCTTCCTTTTATCCAACTCATTATTATTCTGTATTCTTTTATGGTGGTATGTGATTTTAGGGAGAAATCTCTATGTAACAATTATACTGGCTAGAAATAGCCAAAGAGATTTGGCTATTTCTAGCCAGTTGCTACATAGAGATTTCCTCAAAATATCAAGAACAGAATATGATTATATCCTTCTACTGCTCATCCCAGTGGAATGTTAAAAGCACCATTCGAGCGTGATCGTTTCCAGCGTTGCCTTACTAGCACCTGTGTCGGTGGCACGTGAAAAACAACATTCGAGTATGGTCATTGCCAGTGCCACTGGACTGGTCCCTGTGCAGGTGGCATATAAAAACACCATTTGAGTGTGGCCGTTGCCAGTACTGCTGACTGGCCCTTGTGCTAGTGGCATGTAAAAGCACCCACTACACTTTTGGAGTAGTTGGCATTAGGAAGGGTATCCAGCTGTAGAAACTTTACCAGATCAGATTGGAGCCTGGTGCAGCCTTCTGGCTTGCCAGTCCTCAGTCAAACTGTCCAACCCATGCCAGCATGGAAAGCAGACGTTAAACGATGATGATATATATATACACACACACACACACACAAGGTGTGAAAAATAGTACTCGAATACCAAAGGTAGAGTAATGTACAATTTATTAAAGCTGCAAAATTATCACAAGATTGTTACTCAGTTTCATATTCCCTCTCATCAGACAGTTGTGATATATATAAATCATTTAAAGTGAATGTTCCATAAAATACAACTGTGATTTGTTGTGAGAAATATTAATATGTTTAAAGTTAAAAATCTTTCAACATGCAGCAATTAACTCCAGAGTTAATGAACACATTTAATTAAAGAAAATAATTTGTTATTTTGTTTAACTACTCATACTACTTGGTCATAATTATGCTGTGTTCAATTAATTTGGTTCTTATTGAGATGAAAGACATGATAGGTTTATCTTTCTGAAAGGTTTAATAATTTTATTATATCTTTCATTTCAGGGTTTGGATTACTAGTAAAGTTGATCCTTTACAACGACATTCTGATCATTATAATTGCACACCAGCCTTTGAAACAATTTCTTCGGATGGTGCCTTGTCTTCATTACAGTCAACACAAGAACGGTAATAGACTCATAGATTTATTATAACCTTCTTTAACAAAATTTGTTTTGGACCAAAAACAGAAATCCAAATTGATTTCAATCTTTTTTCTTTCTTTTTTTTTTTTTTTTTCACTTTTTACTATTCCAATCAATCTATTTTCTATTTATCTAAAATATTAGATTAATTCTTTATAACTTATTCCCTTGTAGTGCTACAGAGAAGGGCCCTCTTTTTATTAGAAATCCCTTCATTTGATTATTTATTGTATTTGTCCTTATTCTAAATAAATGACAATTTTATTAAATAGAACCATTTCATCTGCAAGGTTTTTGCTATTTTCCATTTTTGTGTGTGACATATGTTTAAACAGTTGTCCTTCACCCTGCTAAATATAGAGATTAGATACTTTTTATTCAGTTTCGTAGTTATTAAATAGAACCATTTCATCTGCAAGTTTTTTGCTATTTTCCATTTTTGTGTGTGACATATGTTTAAACAGTTGTCCTTCACCCTGCTAAATATAGAGATTAGATACTTTTTATTCAGTTTCGTAGATTAGTTTGAAGGGGATTTATGTTCATTGCAATATCAATATTAAGGTTTGAACTTCAGACCCTGTAGTCAACAGTCCAGTTATTGTGTCTATTTTTACTAAAGTAATGTGAAAGTAAAATTATCTCACCTCCATATTCTGGTCTAATATTTGAAGGAGTTTTAGAATGAAAAATAAGAAAGTAAACAAAAAAAATGTCTTGTAAACAGTGAGCTGTTTTACTTTTTCAGATCCGGTACTCAGGCTACACGTATGTATCAGTCATCGATGCCTTCATCAAGTGGATCATCTGGTGCAAATGTGCAGCAGTGTGCTACATTAACTCACTTATGCAACCAGTTAGCAGCATGTCTAGCATTGCAGTCAGGTTCAGAATATCGGTTTTGGCTTCTGACCTATGTCAGATATTTGGCACAAGAAGGTAAATTTCAGTTTCATTACGTTTGTTTGTTTAATTTTACTTTTTTATTTTCTTTTACTTGTTTCAGTCATTTGTCTGCGGCCATGCTGGAGCACTGCCTTGAAGGGTTTTAGTGGAACAAATCAACCCCAGGATTTATTTTTTTAAAGCCTGGTACTTATTCTATTGGTCTCTTTTGCCGAACCACTAAGTTACAAGGACATAAACACACTAATGCTGGTTGTCGAGCAAAGGTGGGGGGGGACATAGCCACACATATATATACATTATACGACGGGCTTATTTCAGTTTGAAGGCTTTGGTTGGCCCGAGATTATAGAAGAAGACACTTGCCCAAGGTGCCACGCAGTGGGACTGAACCCAGAGCCATGTGGGGTTTGTTTTTTTTACTTCTCATAGTTAGGCTCATATTGTGACCACATTCTTTCAGGTTTAGTCCACTGCACAGTAGCTTGTTGAACTGTATTTTATTATATCCCCCAAGCCAACCAACGCCTTGCGAGTGAATTTGGCAGACAGAAACTGTGGAAGCCTGTCGTATGTGCATATGTTTGTGCCTGTATTTGGTCCCCACCACTTCTGGGCAACCTGTATTGATTTGTTTACATTCCTGTAATTTAACAGTTGGGTAAAAGAGACCAGTAGAATAAAAAATATGTACTAGGGTTGATTTGTTCAAATAAAATCATATATCATCATCATTTAACGTCCATTAAAAGCATCCAGTCCACACTAATATGGTTGGCATCTGAAAGGGAATCCAGGTGTAAAAATCTTGCCAAAACTAACATCGGCTCTGTCAGTGCCACCTAAAAAGCACTGAGTCCACTCTGTGGAGCGGTTGGTGTTAAGAAGGGCATCCAGCTGTAAAATCCCTACCAAAACAGACACAGTAGCCTTGGGTAGATTATCTACCTGGTCGGCTTCTGTCAACCATCCTACCCATGCATGCATTGAAGATGGACAATAAATGATGATGATATATATTATGTGTGTGTGTGTGTACACACACACACACACAC
Source organism: Octopus bimaculoides (assembly GCF_001194135.2). Taxonomy (NCBI): domain Eukaryota; kingdom Metazoa; phylum Mollusca; class Cephalopoda; order Octopoda; family Octopodidae; genus Octopus; species Octopus bimaculoides. The sequence continues at coordinate 20,589,663 of NC_068996.1, read as the reverse complement.
ACACACACACACACACAGAGGATATTTGGGCTGTATTTGACAATTTTTTTTTGTTTCCTTTTTTCAAGAATTGTTTTATGCATTGAGCAGTCAGTTGTAAAAAAAAAGTTAGCTGACTGGAAGTCATCTGAATACTGGGAAAGTTACCTGTATTATGATTTGTGCAGGGCATTAAAATACTAACATCATGATTGCTGCTCAATGCTTTGTGAACACTGTAAAAGCTGTAGATGTGACAGGGACAGCTGCAATGGAGAGTGTGAAGCCGTGGCTAGCAGGAAGGGACACAGCAGGCAATCTGAGTGTAGCTGAATGCCAGAATTCATACTCACATCTTTGAACAGGGCCTTAGTGTCAATTTAGATGGTTATGTGAAGCTGCTGGAAGGCTATGTATGTGTGTGGTAGCAGGATTTGGCCCCTTCTCACACCCCACATCCCTCAGAAAGAATCAGATGTTGGAGAATTTCTACAACTGCACCAACTCCAATTTCTAGCCTCCTAATTTCCTCCAATTGTAATCCCATGGATTATTGTGTGTGTGTGTGTGGAGGGGGGGGGGGTTGATAAAGACACCAACTGCTCTGTCTGCTACATCAAGGCCAAGCTGGTAGCCAACATCAAGGAAATGTCTGAAGATCTTTCCAAGGACACAGTGAGGAACACATGTGCCAGGTTCTGGAGCTGTTTTGAGGCCATGGTGGAAGTTGAGGGAAGCAACTTTGAGTAAATTGTTATCTTCCAGCCATAACCTAATTGATATATTTTGATTTTTCTAAAGTACTTCTATTATTGGGTAATAGGAAATTATGTTGTCTTAAAAAATTGTTTGATATAGTTTGGGGAATTATTGAAAAGAAAACATTAGTTCATACCTAACTTTTGTTATATCTCTCTCTCACATATCCATGAATTCATTCATTGTGAAACCTGGCCAACAGCAGCAGTTGCTCTCCTAAGCACCACACATTCTATTTGCCAATTTAAGAGAAATTATTTCTTATTTCTGTTAGGTTGTACTGTATTAAAATGATTAGTTTGCCTTATTCCGTGTAAGAAATCTGGTTAAAAATTCATTTTGATGCTAAGATAATTTTGTCTATCTGTCTCTCTCTCTCTCTCTCTCTCTCTCTCTCTCTATATATATATATATATATATATATATATATATATATATA
>NC_068996.1:20567422-20585453 GCF_001194135.2 Octopus bimaculoides | reverse complement strand
ACACCATTTCGAGCGTGGCCGTTTTCGTGCGGGTGACACGTAAAAGCACCCACTACACTCTCTGAGTGGTTGGCGTTAGGAAGGGCATCCAGCTGTAGAAACTCTGCCAAATCAGACTGGAGCCTGGTGTTGCCATCCGGTTTCACCAGTCCTCAGTCAAATCGTCCAACCCATGCTAGCATGGAAAGCGGACGTTAAACGATGATGATGAAGGAACATCATTACCATTTCAATTAATCACATCTATGTCTAGTAAAATCAATTTAGAAAAAAAATCTTTGAAAATTTAATTTTTAAGATAAATTCAAAACCGTAACAAAAGATATTTATTGAATAATTTATAAATATATTTTATTTAAAATGTGTTGTTTCAATTTAATTTAATTTTTTTAATTAACCTTCTAATTTGAATTAACTTTTGCTTTTAGGGTTTGAAAAAACGAGACCTCTTGGAAGAAATTCTGCCGATTATAGGGTCAAATCTTCGTTTTCAACGGTTTTATACAGAGTATCAGGATCAGTTACTCTCTTTGTCTGATGAATAAATGATGAATTGTTTTTACCAAAGATGTCTTATCAGGGATGGGAAATAAATTTAATTATTGAAAGAAAAAAAAATTATGATTTCACAGATATATGTTTGTTTTGTTATTTTTATATTTATTTTGAAATTTCATTTGAACATTTTTGAATAACATTTTTGGTTGAAAAAATAACTTTTGAATATTAAAACATTGAACAAAAATTCTTTTAGTTGATGTAGGATTTTATATGTTAATATTTTTCTATGCTAAAAGTTATTAAATACAACTGAAAGTGTAGAAAGATCGGTGGTAGGGTTTTATAATCCATTTATCTATCAATAGAACCAGCTAGTTTTGGTCAAAAGTATTGCAAATGCAATGTTCTGACCAGCATTTCATTATTGATCACCTAGTTCTCATTGATTATTGAATATTAATGTTGTTCTTATTGAGTAATCTGCTGGAAAGCAACAGATAAAGTTCTGAATCCACAAGAGTTTTCTAATAAACCCAAAAGTTCAAAAGGTTAACATGACAAAGTCCAAAGAATTAATTGGTAGCCAATAACTGATAATCACAGTTGCCCTGTTTCCTGTCTATAACTCCATACTGTGTGCTCTGTGCAGGCAATGAGTACACAAGACGCAGTGAGATGTGTAATAAATTGACAAAGAACCAGGAGTTTTGATGTACTGGAGTATTTAACAGTTGGAACTCATCATTTTACATATGTTTTTCTATGCTGATATGAGTTGTCACAGATTGTTTTAATTATTTGGAGTTACTGCTATCCAAGAAATGTCAGAGGACCACATCTTTCTTGTATGTTACATTTTTGGCATAATTTCTACAGTAATTTCCTGTCACTAACCACTTGATATTTTGTTCCATTGTACCGAGTACATTTTATCATGGTACCAGCACTAAAGCAGTTGTCTTGCCCCTGGTGAGGTGAAAGAATCTTTTCTTCACCGCTTTCCTTATATTTGTCCGTTTGCCAGAACAAAGTTGTCTTATTTCTAGTTGAGTGATGAAAGAGGACCAGAGTTAGAAGATGACAGAGGTAAAAAGGATTAGATATAAACATAAATGGCAACGAGGGATGAGATAGGTTGGTAGAAAACAAAGAAAGATTGATGTATGTTAACAATGAGTGGTAATGAGGAAGAGTAATGGTTAAGGTAACAGATAGTAACGAAAATTGATGATTGTAAGAGAAGGAAAATAACAGGTTCTAATGAGAAATGTTTGGAGGGAGAGATGGTTAATAACAAAGATGTTGTGTTAGTGGTAAGGGAAAAATTGAATGTGGACAGATTTACGGTCAGTATAATGAAAGGGAGATAGTAATTGAGAGAAGAGATTGACATATGGTGACTTAATGTAAACATAATGGTGGAAAGATAACTAAATGAAGGTCTGCTCTGATGACACATCACCACATCACTTTCCAACTCCATCCTTACCTGCTCCAGCCCTTTCTCTCACATTATTCCTCTTTACTCTTTATTCTCCCAGCATAAAGTTCCCCCCTTACCATTCAAGTTCATAGTTTTTCAAGCTACACAGTGACCTAGCAAGTGCTGGTGGCATCCAGTACACAATGTAAAGTGGTTGGCATTAGGGAGGGCATCTAACCAGAAAAAAACCTACCGGAATAGACACTGGAGTACAATAAAGTCATTGGACTTGTCAGATTCTGTCAGTCCCATATCAACGTGGGACAATGATATTAGGTCGTGACAATGATGGAAGTGGTTGTAACAAAAGAATAGTAACTTTCATGATAAAAGGTCGGGAAGTAATTTAAAAAATGTTCCTGCTATTGACAGCAAAAGGCAGAGATATACAAAACTTGTAGCAGCAGTAGTAGAAGTGTAACATTTAAAATTACTTTTGGTTGATCATAGAACCCGGAACAGAAATGAGGTAATACATTCAACTGATTGTAGATGCATGTGTGGCTGTATGGTCAGAAGTTTCCTTTCCAACCACATGGTTCTGGGTTCAGTCCCAGTGTGTGGAACCTTGGGCAAGTGTCTTCTACTATAGCCTCAGGCCAACCAAAGCCTTGTGAGTTGATTTGATAGATGGTCATTGTGTGTGTGCATGCCCATCACTGCTTGACAACTGGTGTTGGTGTGTTTACATGCCTGTAACTTAGCAGTTCAGCAAAAAAGACCAATAGAATGAGTACCAGGCTTAAAAGAAAAAGTAACTACTGGGGTTGATTCATTCAACTGAAAATTTCTTCAAGGCATTTTCCCAGCAAGGCTGCAGTCTAATAACTGAAACATGTAAAAGATAAAACATGATGGTGACTTGAATGAAAAAAAATGAACTAACAGTGGCTGTAAGTTGAAAGCATTGGCTGGTGGTTGCACTAGTATGGGGTATGTGATGCAAATGATGAATGCTGTATTAAAAGTACTGTTTAATCTGATGATTCAAAGTAGTAGTGGCAAATGACCGCCCTTACCAAGTACAGGGTCAGCTATTGGGATATTAACATTAAATTATCTGGTCATTAAGAATGAAATGTCTGATTTTCTTATGCACCAAGTTTGACAATCGTTAACTCTAATATTTTATCTTGACAATTCTTTGTTTTACAACATGGAAGAGTTACATCATCACTTTTCGAAATGTAATTCATGGTGTCTGATTATATTGTGAGTTTTCTCTTGTAAATCAATTTTTGTGAACCCGTGGATCATCAGCAGCAGCATCATCATCATCATCATCATTTAACATCCATGTTCCATGCTAGCATAGGTGGGAGAGTACCACAAGAGCCAGCCAGGCTGAAACCTGCACCAGGCAGTGCCGCAGCATGGCCACAACCTAATGTCTGAAACAAGTAAAAGATAAAAGTATACACACACATTTCTGCTTTGTACATTAAATTAGTTGAAACCTCTCCAATATCTTTTCTGTGGTCTCACACAAAAAGATCATTTCTCGGATTCAACTGTAAATAAGTATCACTAGAACACCATACAAGGAAGACAAATACAGTTTGAACACACAAAAACACACTTATTGCTTTATCATTTGCATGTCAAAATAAATTTTCTCCATGGAAAATTATACATCATTTGAAAGTTCTGGATGTGGACTTTCTTCTCATATGGTTTTAATCAAAATCTGACCGTTACATATGTCAGCATCCCTTGTACTCCCTGGTATTTCCACGCATTTACAAAGTTGTCTTCTTTTTTTTTTGGTCTGTTGGATGGTAGCTCTTATTCCAGTTCAATGCATTGGAGCACTGTAACTCCATGTTTTTATTTTGATATAAAAATTGATGGTGGTAGGTCAGATTACCATTACAAAATATATATATCACAAATTTTCACTTAGGAAAAAACATTTTCTTCAAGATTTTTATATCATAAGAAACAAATTTCTTGCAGATTCAATATTGTCATTGCTAAATCTGGCACAATATAGTGAAAAAATACAAAGTCAGTAAAGAGGGTAGTATACTGATGCTACTTGCCAGACTGACATATTCGTATGCAGTGAGAGGTCAAATGGAACACAAATCCAAGTCTTCAAATATTGCATTTGAGCCAGAATTTCAAGAAATGTACAAAGTAATTACTAAGTGAACATATTTCTAAAAAACAAAAAAATGCACTAAATTGAGCCTAAACTTGGCATGGAATCGTTATATTGACAATGTTGTTTATTCCTTCTTGCTGATCCCCATTCCTTGTGAGTATGCCTGGCACTTTGCCACCATCTCTATCCTGTTGTCTCCCACTCTCTCTCCTTCTGCACTTCCCTCAGGTTGGGTAACCATGTATTTCTTTTGTGGTAGCACACCTGTTTCTATCTTCATTTCTGATCTCTCTCTCTCCCCAACTGGGTAACCTTATACCTCTTCTACAGCAAAACACCTGTTTCTGTCTCTCTGTCTCACTATAACCTTTCATCATCCATCATCTGACACAAGGTCACCTCCTCCAATGCCCCCTCCATTTCAAAAAAGTTTTGTTTTTTTGTCTTGCAAGTACTTAGTGACCCTGTCAGTGCAGGTGCCATTTAAAAGCACTCACTGTAAAGTGATTGGTGTTTGGAAGGGCATCCAGCTGTAAAAACCTTGTCAAAACTAACCTCGCCTGTACTTGTGTCACGTAAAAAGCACTAAGTCCACGCTGCTGAATAGTTGGTGTTTGGAAGGGCATTCAGCAGTAAAAACCTTGCCAAAATTGACCTCACCTGTGTTTGTGCCATGTAAAAAGCACTGAGCTCAGTCTGCTGAGTGGTTGGTGTTAGGAAGGGCATCCAGTTGTAACAATCCTGCCAAAACAGTTACAGAAGTCTGGTGCTGGCTTCTGCCTGGCTGGCTCCTGTCAAACCGTCCCACCCATGCCAGCATGGAAGGTGGACATTAAATAATGATGATAATGATATCACTTCAGTTTCAAAGATATGTCACAACAAATATGTTCTGGAATCACTGTGTGTGTAAGCACAACTAGGTGTTTGCCTAATATCCTCCTCATGACACTACCCACAACCCATCATCTTTCTAACTGCAGTACTTCCTTGATACCACTTATTTTACTTATGACTCTGAAACATTTCATTTTAGCTACCCTTTATCAATACTGATCTCTCCACCCATACTTCACATTGATCACATCCACTCACCAAGTCATCAAATTATCTCTCCTCCCATACCATTATATGATTCCCTTCTTGTACACTACATCTACATCCCGTCTCCTGCAGTCTACTCAATGATGTCATCTCTCTCTTGCCCTTCCTGTCTCTTCTATCTCTCTTCTCAATGCTCCACCTGCTTTTTACTGTAGCTCCCTACATCTACCCTTCAGTCCTATCCTATATTTACATCTCTTGCCCACCTCCACACACTTCTACTCACCATGTAGTTAGTGGAGGTCATCCAGGCCATCTTATTACCACTATTTTATTTCTTATTTCTTTATTGCCCACAAGGGGCTAAACATAGAGGGGACAAACAGGGACAGACAAAGGTATTAAGTCGATTCATCGACCCCAATGCATAACTGGTACTTAATCTATCAACCCCGAAAGGATGAAAGGCAAAGTCGACCTCGGCGGAATTTGAACTCAGAACGTAACGGCAGACGAAAAACCGCTAAGCATTTCGCCCGGTGTGCTAACATTTCTGCCAGTTCGTCGCCTTATTACCACTATTTTATTTCTTTCTAGCCCTACCTGATCATTCTCTCTCACTCTTTCAAATGTGATAAACTTCTACAGCAAGAACCTCTGCATCTTCTCGCCTCCTGGCTGAACCTTCTTGGGACACTTAGGCTGATTGATCATCCCAAGTGATACAAACTGAAAAGACTTTGAGGCCAATCCATTGGTCCAATGAAACAAACGTTGTAAATGGTTGGTTTTGAAGTGCTATAGCCAATCAGAGATCTTTCAGTACTATTTTTTTTTGTTTTTTCAGAGAAACATTTATGCTTATTTTATTTATTTACATGTAATGTATTGTTTTAGATTTTCCTATTCATCATCATCATCATCACCATCGTTTAACGTCTGCTTTCCATGCTAGCATGGGTTGGACGATTTGATTGAGGACTGGTGAACCAGATGGCTACACCAGGCTCCAATCTGATTTGGCAGAGTTTCTACAGCTGGATGCCCTTCCTAACACCAACCACTCCAAGGATGTAGTGGGTGCTTTTATGTGTCACCCGCACAAAGGCCAGTCAGGCGGTACTGGCAACGGCCATGCTCAAAATGGTGTATTTTACATGCCACATGCACAGGAGCCAGTCAAGCAGCACTGGCAATGATCTCGCTTGAATGTCTTTACACGTGCCAGAAGGGCGACGCTGGGCACAGGTGCCATCACGATTTCGCTTTCGCTTGTCCCAACAGGTCTTCGCAAGCCGGCATGGGTGTCAGTCATCGAATTTAGTTTGATTTCGATTTCACTTGCTTCAACATGTCTTTGCAAGCGGAGTTTAGTGTCCAATGAAGGAAAGGTACGCATAAGTGGGCTGGCTACACCCCTGGTAGAGGCCTTGGATTTAGGTTTCACTTGGCTTGCCGGGTTTTCTCACACACAGCATATTTCCAAATGTCTCGGTCATAAGTCATCGCCTCGGTGAAGCTCAATGTTCGAAGGTCATGCTTCACCACCTCGTGATAGATATATTGTACTGTTTATAAGCTTTCATAATATATATAGTTTTCTACATCCTTTGTTTTCTACATGCACCCATCAATTTCAATCTCAACAGAAAAAAAAAACTTTGGTCTTTTTAGCTGCACATACCAAACATACCAAAGCACCATGTGTCTCAAAAGGGTTAATGCCACTCCACTCCTTTGTGGGAATATGTAGTCTTGCAAGCACCACTAGTATTTGTGGCACAAAAAGATGCACCCAGTTCAAGCCGTGAAGTGGTTGGCTTGAGGAAGGGCATTCAGCTGTAGAAACCATCAGAACACAATTTAGACCTTGGGCCCATTGGATACTGTCATTGCTGGCCTTGTGCCAAAATTTGAAACCAACATAGTAATTTGAAATATACATATATATATACCGTAAATCCTCGAGTATAATCTGCATTTTTCCCCCCAAATTTAAAGGTCAAAATCCCTAGTGCGTACTATATACGAGGTTATATATAGTACTGTTATTTCTTTATTTTCTGCAAAGTGCACAAAAAAGCTACACATTTGCATTATGTTATATATACAATAATAATAAAGGACGTTACTGTATATATGTTTACAAACCAAGGACGTTATATAGACCTCCTTGACTCAAGTTAGAGAAAGGGTGTGTATTATACACAAGGTTTAGGTTTTTCAGAGGTACAGCCCCCTAAAAATCTCCTGCCTATTATACTCAAGGGCGGACTATACTCGAGAATTTACGGTGTGTGTGTATATATATATATATATATATAAAGAGAGAGAGAGAGAAAATATGTCACAGTGACCCCATTATTATTATTTCAATACACATGGTGATAAATTTATAGGGAAGAGGATGTAGTTAATTGGCCATCCCTAAAACATTACTGATATATACTTTATCGTTCTTGGTTGAATATAAAAAAATTAGCATCAGCAGGACTACTTCAAACATTAAACACATTTATGGAAACATTATTGCATGACATCTGTCCAGCATTACTATTTCTTCTAGGCCCATTTATCTCTTTACAACACAATATTCATAATCTAAAATATTTTGAAATGATAAAAACAATGCACAGAACTCGTTACTGCATAAAATTAGCTGAAACATAATGAAAGGGAATATATTCTTACAAATCCTTCTATCACAGGAACACTGGTATACAGTAACAAATCCAGGTAAAAAAAAAAGTCACAGTAATAAAGTCACAGGGGAAAAAATTACAGGTTTTATCCAGATCCCATAAATTAATTGTGACTTTTTTTCCCAAGTGAAAATTGTAACTTTATTACTGGTCACTATAGTAACATAGCTGGAGTGTGTGTTGTGTGGGGCAGCTTTTGAGTTTTCTGTCCCCAGAGCCCCAAGCCTATACAGGTTTAGTACCATATCACAAAAAAACATTGCGCAAGACAGGCCAGCCTCCTCAACCCCTACTAGCTATGCTGGTAGTGTATAAAGGGAGGAGTTCAGGGATTTGTCATTTCAATATGCTGCTTTGCCTGAACATAAACCTGTCTTGGATGGCAAATGAAAGAAATATTGAGAATTTGTTGCATCTTTTGAAGTAACACAAAATCAGGGATGTGGTGACTCTTCAAATGCAACAACAGGGAACTTGTATATTTTGCTGGGAAATAAAATGGTGTGTTATGTTGCAATGGTTGATTAAATGAACAAAGACAATGATTTAGCACAAATTTGAAATATCAGATGTTACTGAAATATGCAAACATGAACTTGAAAACATCCTGTTTGCTCCATAGAACACTGTGAGAGCAACATGTCTGCAAGTTTTGATCTATCAATCTACAAGTCTGAATCGTCATCATCATCATTTAATGTCCACTTTCCATGCTGGCATGGGTTGGACAGTTTGACTGAGAACTAGCAAACCGGGAGGCTACACCAGGCTCCAATCTGCTTTGGCTAGATTTCTACAGCTGGATGTCCTTCCTAAAGCCAACCACTGAGAGTGTAGTGGGTGCCACCAGCACAGGTGCCAGTCAGGCAGCACTGGCATCGGCCAGACTTGAATGGTGCCTCCAGCACAGGTGCCAGTAGGCGGCACTGGCATAAAAACAGATATTGCAAACCAGTGAATCTTATTTGTTAGCTACAAATCAAAATGACAATCATATCTTGTTTGATGTTATCTAATAAAATACATCATAGGAATTTGAAATGCTGCCAACATATTTTTGAATTGTCCTATAATTATTGGTATAACCCAACACATCAAGTATAGCATTTTACATTACGCACAGAAAGATAGAAACTACATATATGAAAGTTAGGGGCTTCATCTTATGATGGCTTCTACTTTTGATACAGCTTCCTTCATCACCATAGGTTGCGAATTTTTATATCTGATAGAGTGTGAGTGAAGAAGTCCACTGTTAGTCATTTTGACTTTGAGTTTCAACAAATACATCTTCAAACATGGCTGTTTCTGTTTAGAATAATTTACTTTCTTTGATATCTAATAAAACAAACCCTGCAGTTTCATACTTAATTAATTCAAACACTTTTATTTTATCTAATTTAAATAAAAAGCTAGTTGCATCTTGTAAAGAAATAAGTTTTTTGAAAAGCTAAATATCCACTGAGAGGAATAAATAATAATAGCTATCACTTTAGAGATTTACCATTCCAGAGAGAAGGAATAATCAGGAGAGATTCTCTATGGGTTGGATTAGGTTGAAACAAATGGTAAGAAATTTCATAACCAACATAACTTTGATACTGAATAAACTATATTTTAATAAAGTAATTGTATGCTGCCAACTTAACGTGACAGTCCCATTAAGGGAGTATACTACTGCTATTTAGCCCTAGGAAGCTGGACCGCTTCCTGTTGGCCTTGACATATTGCCTGTGTCCTTATCTTGTGTCAAGGCCAACAGGAAGCGGTCCAGCTTCCTAGGGCTAAATAGCAGTAGTATATTCCCTTATTGGGACTGCCACGTTAAGTTGGCAGTATACAACTACTTTATCGCATCACTACTGCCTAAGTCACTCTGAGAGATTTAGAAATGTATTATTTCTATATTTTAATAGTTAAATTTAAATCCTTTAGTACTTCCATTTATCATAGAGCAATATTGTTCCTCATTAGAATCTTCACTGACAGCAGCAATGTTATCCACATAACCAAGAGTATTGTCTTGAATCTACTTGTCAATGATTTTTGCCAATCATAGTCATCATTCAACATCCATTTTCCATGCTGGCATGGGTTAGATGGTTTGACTGTAACTGTTTTGGCTTGATTTCTATGACTGGACTGTAGTGAATGCAATTTACGTGTCACCGGCACTGGCCACAATTAGTTTCACTTGGCCAGATGTGTTTTCTCAAGCACAGGTTTTGGTCACTTGCCATTGACTCCATGAGACACATCTGAAGATCATAGTTTACCACCTTGTCCCATGTCTTCCACAGTTCCCTCCATAGCTAGACATCATCTCACAAGTTCCCTTCATGTCATTTGTAAATGCCTAAAGAAACGTTACAGAACTACCAAAGTAAACATTTAACTTTAAATGCTGTATATTAATAATCACATAACAGGAATATTGCCAGAATTTCAAATGGACTAAGAATTGAATCTACACTGTGGTCAGATGTAAAAATAACTAAACATCACATACAAGATTCTGTCAAGGATTGATGACATCAGCAAGTAACTAACCCATTCAAGTCTCTTACAGTGAAAACTCATTAGAATCCCCACAGTATAAACAAACATTTTTGGATAAACAACATATTTAAATCTCAATAACATGTTCATCTTTGGCATATTTATCAGATAAGCCATCTATAAAGGGTAAAGACCCCCTTTGGTCATGAATGAACTTCTAGGATTGCACTTAGAAAGTTCCCCTCTGAGGCACAAGTCTGGGCAAGGTTGTTTTATAGAAGACCAGCAATTTTTCTATACATACCAGCCTTCCTTCTCCATGGAAGCAATGTTATCCAAGGGAAAAGCAAAGGCCAATACAGCTTAGCAACAGTGATGTCATAACTTATTTCTGCTGATGAGTGAACTGGAGCAACATGAAATAAAGTGTGTTGCTCAAGATCACAACACGCAGCCTGGTCTGGGACATCGAGTTTACCACCTCATGATTGTGAGCCCAACACTCTAACCACTAAGCTATGTGCCTTCTATGTAGATGGTTTATCTGATAACTAGTCAGTGATCACACACTGCCAAGATCAATGACTGCAGCAATTTATGGCTCTCAACTTCAGTTCACTAAGCAACAACTACATTCATTACTGACACAAACCACCTCACTTGGTGTTAATATTGTTACTCATTGCAATGACAATGCATTTTTGCTTACTATAATAAATATTTTGTCCATCTCTCGATCATGCATCCAATCAAAATATTCTATTGTTATACTGGCGGCTTTGTCAAGAATACTACACAGCTCCTCAGTACACTAAATAATTTCAGAAACACTGCTTATATGTTAGTCTAACCATCTTTGCGAATCTGTTTCCCACTGTTGATTTTCCTCTTTAGTTGTAGCTAGTCATTGTGGAGGCGCAATGGCCCAGTGGTTAGGACAGCGGACTCGCGGTCTCGATTCCCAGACCGGGCGTTGTGAGTGTTTATTGAGTGAAAACACCTAAAGCTCCACGAGGTTCCGGCAGGGGATGGTGGTGAACCCTGCTGTACTCTTTCACCACAACTTTCTCTCACTCTTACTTCCTGTTTCTGTTGTGCCTGTAATTCAAAGGGTCAGCCTTGTCACACTGTGTCACGCTGAATCTCCCTGAGAACTACGTTAAGGGTACACGTGTCTGTGGAGTGCTCAGCCACTTGCATGTTAATTTCACGAGCAGGCTGTTCCATTGATCGGATCAACTGGATCCCTCGACGTCGTAAGTGACGGAGTGCCAACAACAACATAGCTAGTCATTGCTACAAGAACACTATGCAGATTTTTGTCAACTTCCAAAACAATGCCAATCAAACTGCCACCTGCAACATTATAAACACTGACCAAATTATTCATGTCCCTGTAAGTCCCAATATTCAGGATTGTCCCAACCATGTGGTTTATTTATCAGAAGGTGCTTTTCTTATCTCTGCGTAGACAACACCTGCACTTCGTTGGTGGTTAGCATCCTTATACCTGACATCCTGCTAGAAATCCAGGATTTCAACATTATACCAAGCATCTCTGTTTTGTTGTTGTTGTTCTCTTTGCTGTTCATCTTTAAAAAAAAAAATGACTTGGTCAGCATCAACCCTCTAAAAAAAACAACCCACCTTGAGTTTCAACAACAACTCCACCACCTGAACAAGGGAACCTAACATCAGTAAATCGGTGGGAGTAGGGTTGAAGGGTGGATAAAGCATTGAGAGTGACCAATGATGCATAAATTGGTGAAGAGAAAAAGATGAAGAAGAGAGTGGGGGAGGAAGGGCAGTAGGATAGTAATGATGATACAGCTGACACAAGGTGGGCAAAAGAGGGAGATGACATGGTTGGGTAGGATGCAGTAGTGTGGGGAAAGAGAAAGGCAAAAGTAGTGTATAAGGAGAGAGTTATATGGTGATGAAGGAGGAGAGATAATTTGGTAGCTCAGTGGGGGGAAATGTGACCAATCTAAATTAGGTATGAAAAATAAATAACAAAAATGATATGGTTCGAGGTATTAAGGCCATGTGGCAAGTGAATCTACTAATGTTTCTATTTCCTGTTCTGTACTTGTGTCTTTTAGTTGACCATTATTATTTAGATGGTGAGCTGGCAGAATTGTTAGCCTGTTGGGCAAAATACTTAGCAGCATTTCATCTGTCTTTGTTCTGAGTTCAAATCTGCCAAGGTTGACTTGTCCTTTTGGGGTTGATAAAATAAGTACCTGATGTAATCAAGTTAACCCTAAAAATTGCAGGCCTTGTCCCAAAATTTGAAATCATCATTATTAAGGTGGTGAGCTGGCAGAAACGTTAGCACAGCAGGCGATAATGCTTGGCGGTATTTCATCTATCGTTACGTTCCGAGTTCAAATTCCGCTGAGGTCGACTTTGCCTTTCATCCTTCCGGGGTCAATAAATTAAGTACCAGTTGTGTACTGGGGTTGATTTAATCGACTGGCCCCCTCCCCAAACATTTCGGGCCTTGTGCCTAGAGTAGAAATGGTTGTTACTATTATTATTATCAGCAGAATTATAAGTGTGTTAGACAAAATGCTTTGTGGTATTTCTTCTTTGTTTTGAGTTCAAATCCCATTAAGGTTAACTTGGCCTTTCGTTTTTTTTGTGGTTAATAAACTAAAATATCAGTCAAATATTATAGTATCAACTAATCCTTGCTCACCTCAAAAATTGTTCGTCTTCTGCTTATATTAGAAACCACTATTATTAGCCAATAAGTGACTGGAGCAAAATGCTGAGGCATTTCTTCTGACTCATTACATTCTGAGCTCAAATTCTACCAAGGTCAACTTTATCTTTCATCCTTTTAGGGTTCATCAAATAATAAGCAGTGAAGAACAGGAATTGATGTAATTAACTTTTCCCCTTTCCTCAGATTTGCTGGTCCTGTGACAAAAATTAGAAAGAATTCTTTTATGTCTATAACAGCGGTGTATCAGCATGGCCGCAGCTCTGAGCTGAAACTATAAAAAAAAAAAAAAAAATCAAAAAAAAATCTTACCATTAATTCTTAGACCATCTAAACAGCAAGAAGTTTGGGAATCTTGGATTACTGGCTATAAGATTGGAAAAACAATTTGAAAAATTTTTAATAATTTTGAGCTGCAAAAAACTAAAATTCTGAGAGGAGTTTTACAGAAAATGCGGGTGCCGTGATTCCTGTTACTTATTCCGATGAATATGTTATTTGTGAGAAAGTTGGTGTAAACATCATCGTTGTCACATCTAACGTCTGTTTTCCATGCTAGAATGGGTTGGATGGTTTGATCAGAACTTGGTAAGGCCAGGGGCCACACCAAGGTTCCATTGTCTGCTCTGGCATGGTTTCTATGGCTAGATGCCTTTCCAAACGCCAACCACTCCAGTGTGTACTGGTTGCTTTTTACGTGGCACCAGCACCAGTATCAATTCTGCTGTGGTGGATGGGTCATTTTAAAAAATTTGTGATTTTACTGCAAAACTTTCATCCAAAAAAAAGGGATTTTGTAATATTAATAACAACAGAAAAAGGTCATTGATGAATCACTGCTTAAAGTCATTTATTTGATGTTATGGGGCAATAGTAGTTACAGGATTGAGCTAATGTTTTTATCACCACAATG
Source organism: Octopus bimaculoides (assembly GCF_001194135.2). NCBI lineage: Eukaryota > Metazoa > Mollusca > Cephalopoda > Octopoda > Octopodidae > Octopus > Octopus bimaculoides. Next base: position 20,571,476 of record NC_068996.1, on the reverse strand, counting down.
GTAGTTTGCTACAATTGCAGCTATGGTGACCATGTGCTAAATTACTCTGACAAGAATTGCTTGATTTTAGCTATCACATGTGAAATTCACTGACTTGAAGAAGATATTTGACACTTGATCAGAATATATTCAAAATCATAAGCTGTACCATATTAACAAACTTATTACAACATTAGCAAGCCTATCTATTGGTCAGAAAGCTCATGATATGATGGATGATAACTAATTCTTGGCTATTTCAGTTTTCATATGAATATTACAACAAAGCAACACTTTAGCCCCATAAATTTTCTTCACTGGAATTGACTACACTCTGAAAATATCCAGAGGATGCCATATGCCAAAAAAAAAATTTTTTTAATCCAAACTCACTTTTGCAGACAACATTGCTAACATTGATTGCTGCATCAAGGTAAACCGAAGTCATAGACTACATAATTATTAAACAGTGGTTGCATAGAACTGAACACATCAAAAACAAATCAGAATGCAATCAAAAGAAGGCATACTGTATGACAGAGGAGTTCAATGAGAGTAAAATAATTATTTAACTGGAGTGGAGATACTTAATGATAAAAATAAAGCACCATGTATTTTACCAAAGTTACGTTATGACAACCACATATTAATCAACAGGAAAAGTTAAGACTGTACAAAGCCCACCATATCTCTTTGTATAATTATTACCATCATCGTTTAATGTCTATTTCTCTATGTTTGCATTGGATCACACAAAATTTGTTGAGGTAGATTTTCTGCAGTTGGGCCCTCTTCTTGTCACCAATCCTCACCTCTTTCCAAATAAGGTAATACTTCCTATGACCAGACATATTTTCAGGAAAGATTGGAAATGAAGAATATCATTTATAACTATCATGTCAAGGCAAGGAGACAGACTACAGAGGAATGTGGTTTTAGGATATTCTTTTTGCTGTAATGGACAGGTCGTGCCAAGCACAGCAAAATACCAATCATCTTCTTCATTTTCTCCTATGTAAAGCGCAATATCTTGAGATCAGTCTTTAATACTTCATTCCATGCCTTCCTGGGTCTCCTCCTTCCACAAATTCTATCCATTTTAAGTGATCGGCACTTCTTTATGCAACTGTCCTCATTCACATGCATCACATGACCATACTAGCAGCTTTCTATCTTGCATATCCCACCTGATACTGCTTGTGCCTAATTTTGTCTCTGCGCTGGTATGGTCATGTAGCGAGAATGGATGAGGATAGCTGTGTGAAAAAGTGCCACACCCTAGCAGTTGAGGAACCTGTGGAAGAGGTAGGCCCAGGAAGATCTGAGATGAGGTGGTGAGGCACGACCTTCAAACAATGGGTCACACCGAGCCAATGACTTCTGACCGAGACCTTTGGAAATATGCTGTGTGTGAGAAGACCCGGCAAGCCAAGTGAGACCTAAATCTAAGGCCTTAGGCAGTCCACTTATCCGTACCTTCCTTCATTGGACACTAAACTCCGCTTGCGAAGACCTGTTGAGGCAAGTGAAATCGAAATCGAGTTAAATTCGACGACTGGCACCCATGCCAACGTAGTCTCCTTCATTGGACACGAAACTCAGCTTGCGAAGACTTATTGGGACAAGCGAAAGCGAAATCGTGAAGGCACCTGTGCCCAGCGTTGCCTTTCTGGCACTTGTGCCCGCGGCTTGTGTAAGGATTTTCGAGCGAGATCGTTGCCAGTGCCCCTGGACTGGCCCTTGTACGGGTGGCACATAAAATACACCATTTTGAGCGTGGCCGTTGCCAGTACTGCCTGACTGGCCTTCGTGCGGGTGACACGTAAAAGCACCCACTACACTCTCTGAGTGGTTGGCGTTAGGAAGGGCATCCAGCTGTAGAAACTCTGCCAAATCAGATTGGAGCCTGGTGTAGCCACCTGGTTTCACCAGTCCTCAGTCAAATCGTCCAACCCATGCTAGCATGGAAAGCGGACGTTAAACGATGATGATATATGCACACAAGGGGTGTTGAAAAGTTCCTGGCTTTAAGGATGTCATGTAAGGCTTGGTTGGAGGCCCGACCTTCTGAGTTCTTTTGCAGGGCTTAGAAAAACTGAAGGACATCTGCAATAAGTGTGTGAACATGTTAAATAAAATCATAATTAACTGATCCTCCTGTATTTTCTTTTACCCAAGCCAGGAACTTTTCAGCACCCCTCGTATATCTCCCTCTCCACTGCTCTTACACCTTGCATATCTCCCTATTTTCTACTTTCTTACCCATTCTACTTCCTGAGCCACCCTTATATCTCTCACCTTAATTCTCTCCATACTGATATTTCTCATCAGCTTCACCACCACCACCTTTGTTTATCCCTCATTATATTCACTGCCCCCTTTTAACAATCTGTTACTCCCTCACTTACACTCTTTTGAAATTATCCACTCTCGTCCCCTCCCACAATCCACTGTCCTTGCCCTCTCTGATGGTCACTTTCTTGTTCCTTGTGAGTTTGCTCCAGCACCCCATCACTACCACAGGCTTATCTCCTCTATAGTAAAACAACTGTGCTTGGTCTTCCATCATACACCTGGTCGTGTCATTCACCTTCCCCTTTCAAATATGTTTCTCTTAGTAGCGGGAGCTTTTCTCCCTCTATTCCTCCTGTTCATTTTCTGTCTTGCAAGTTACATGGCAAACCTCATTAGCACCAGCGGCATGAAAAAAAAAACAAAAACGCACCCAGTACATTCTATAACATAGTTGATATTTGGAAGGACATCCAGCAGTAGAAACCATGCCAAACCTATCATTGGGGTTTGACACAGCCCTGCAGCTTACCAGTTCCTGTTCAAACCATCCAACTCATATTAGCATGGAAAACAGGTGTTAAATGATCCTGATCACACACACACACACACACACACACACACACACACACACACACACACACAGTGGACTCCCTTTCAGTCTCCATCTACCAAATCCACTCACAAGTCTTTGGTCAGTTCTGGGCTTACAGTAGAAGACACTTTTCCACAAGATAACACACAGTAGGACTAAACCAGAAGCATGCAGTTGGAAAGCAAACAGCCACATTTGCACCAATAATATAACAACTATTGGACACTATCCAATATGGTGGTATGTTTACACTGAATAAACGATACTCAGTGAGACAGATTAATATAACAATGACCATTATTACCACAGTGAAGGTAAGTGAGATAGTTCAGTCATCAGACACAGAAACCTGCTGGTATTACAGGTGATAAATGATCAGGTAAAGTACAACAGATAAAAAAACCCCCCAAAAAAAAACATGTATGTGAAGATGATTCAAAGGTTGATCAAGGAAAAACTAAGAGCAGTAATATGCAATTGCTGATGTGGACAATTAATACTGCTGTCGTTAAAATCTGTTATCTCTGGTGATGAAATTGCATATAAATTCATGCAATAAATGGACTAAAACACATATATGTATATATATTCAACTTTTTTTTTTAATGTATTATGTATTCATAACATTTTTTACAAATTCATCTCTTTTTCTTCTTAGCATTGCAAATGTTAAAAATGTTTGGTCTTCAAATACCAAGACAACTTGAATGGTTGGTGAGCAGAACAATAGACTTCTAAATACTCTTTAAAAAAAAGAAAAAGAAACAACAAAAACAAAACAAAAGAAAAAAACACCTACAGCAGATAGTTTAAAGTAAACAAATTTGAAATGAGGTGTTAAGGATTGACAAATTTGTTTCAAATTGTGTGTCTGTGTCTGCATGCGCATATGCATGTATGATGAGAGATATGTTTATGTATGGGCATATATATTCATATATATATACACACACACACACACACACATGTATATACACACATATATGCATACATATGCACACACAAATATACATACATACATACATAGACACACACTCAGAGGCTGAATGTGTATATGTAAATATGTATTTTTAAACAGATGTTTAGTAATATATCCAAGCAAGTCCACACAAAACATATTTCAAGACAATTCACACACACACACACACACACAAAACCCCCATATTATTGGCTACTTAAAAACATTAG
>NC_068996.1:20556674-20567150 GCF_001194135.2 Octopus bimaculoides | reverse complement strand
TGTATATACACACACACACATTAACATAGAAAAACAATACAAATAAAAGCACACAAGATATGTAGTTGTGTCTGACAAGGTTTTTTTTTCCTCTTAAATATCATCTTCAAGATGATTTTAAAATGATTTGCTAAACATCAAATGTAGTAAGGATTTAATAAATCTTTTTTCTTTTTAGGTAAAGATGAAAACATTTTAAGCTAAAAACTCTGTCTTCAATAATTGATCTGTCACAACACAAAAGTATTTGATCGCTTTTATCAATATATCTTTAAGTAGATGAATATAACCAGTATAACTCAAGGAGGTCTAGTAGTGTTCTACAGCAGCAAGTGGATTATATTGCAAAATTAGTTGCTATGTTAGTGTGTTGTTAAGAATAGATACTTAATGTTTTCAGCAGGCCCCTTCAGCATCTGGTAAATGGAAAAAAGGCCCAGATATATATAATAAATTTTTTTTTCTGGTAGAAGAATTGCGTGTGATCTATATCTGTCTCTCTCTCTCTCTATATATATATACACACACACACACGCATATATAATATCTGTTTTTATGGAGAGTTACAATACAAACAGTTTGTCATTAAACTGAAGGATTACTCAACATATTTTATAGAGTATATATTTATTAAACTTTTGCAAGAAAAGGGGTGATTAATGACTTCAAAATCTGTCACCACTCTTGTAAAAGTTATATATATATATATATATATATATATACACATATACATTTATACACACACATACATACATACAAAATGCTAGAAAATTCTTTGGTCTCTGGCATGAAATGATGAATTCCCTTTTGTTTATCAATAATATAGATTATCAGACAGTCACAAAAAAAAAAAAAAAAAAAAGAAGAATATTCAAATAGCTGAAGGAACCAATTCATTTACAATTTTCAAGTTAATTCAATACACAATAGATATTCCAAAAGTTTTCACTCTGACTATGGTCCTTTTGATAGAAATCTCCAATTATTTTCATTGCTTTGTATAACATTATGTATATTATTTCCTTTTTTGGAAAGTTGGATTTTGAAGCTATAAATTATAGCAGGGAAATATTTTGTGATTTTTACAAGATCAATTAGAATTTAAAGCCTCATGCTGTTATTAGATTTTTTTTTTATTCTGGAGATGACCGCATCAGAGGAAATCAATGATCTCAAGTGAAATATGTACCATGAAGAGTACTGTTCATACCTTTCAACAGTCAAACGTTGACCAATTGAATATCTTCAAGGAAAGCATCTTTCATAGACAAACCGCAAGCAAGTTGAGTTATGAAAATAACCCCTAAGATAAGGTCACTGCTATTAAATGTGTCTTATAGAGAAGAGAGGTTAATGGTGACTTTGATGAAAAATTAAAATATTCTTAAATATGTTGGGGTCAAAACTTTTGCAATAGCCCTTGTAGATTGTAGATGAGAGTGCATGACATTATAATCATTGATTGATGAATAATCAATACCAAAGCATTTATAATAAAACAAGTAAGTAAGTAAACACAGACATAATTATAGGGTTGTTGTCATTTATATACCAGGGTATTATCACTTAACACTCATTTACAACTATCATGCAATGTGGTAGCTGTAAATGAGTGTCACCAAGACAAGGAGACACAAACTTACACACACATCTTAATTATATTATATATCTATATATATATGCACACATACACACACAACTGGGATCCCTACCTGATTTTCTCCTCAAGCCTTCCCTGCCACCCTACATCTCTCATCTCCTCACATATTAAGTCTACCTCTTCTCCCTTGCAACCAACCCAATCATATTTCATCATTCTCTCTCTCTCTCTCTCTCATATATATATATATATATATATATATATATATATATATATATCTATAGTGAGAATTTACAAAAAAACAAACAGATGTATTAGTTAAATGGTTGGGAAGTAAGAAAGTCTTTTACGTTTCGAGCCTATGCTCTTCGACAGAAAGGAATACAGAAATAAACATATATATGAGTATGCCTGGCATTTTGCCACTGTCTCCAACCTGTGATCTCCCACTCTCTTTCCTTCTCCTGCACTTCACTCAGTAACCATGTATTTTCTTTGCAGTACCACACCTGTTCCTGCCTTCATTCCTGATCTTTCTCTCTCCGGCCAGGTAACCTTCCTCTACAGCAAGACACCTGTATCTGTCTCACTATAACCTTTTCATCATCACCTCCTCCACTCTTAAAAGATTTTGTCTTCCAAGTACTTGGTGACCCTGTCAGTGCAGGTGCCACTTAAAAGCACCCAGTCGACACTGTAAAGTGATTGGTGTTCGGAAGGGCATTCAGCTGTAGAAACCTTGCTAAAACTGAGCCACTCTGCTGAGTGGTTGGTGTTAGGAAGGGCATCCAGCTGTAAAAATCCTGCCAAAACGGTCACAGAAGTCTAGTGCAGGCTTTGGCTTGGCCAGCTCTTGTGGTACTATCCCACCCATACTAGCATAGAAGATGGACATTAAACGATGATAATGATGATGAGATATATATATATATATATATGTAGCCATCTGGTTTGCCAGTCCTCAGTCAAATCGTCCAACCCATGCTAGCATGGAAGGCGGACGTTAAACTATATATATATATATATATATATACACTGTATTATTACTATTCTGTTACTCCTCACTCCTGTCAACCATAACCTAATAAACTCAGTGACTTCCCCCATATTTCAAATATTTCATTGGTCACCTCCTTACCTCTGTCCACCTTTCACTACATCTGCCAGTCTCTTCCATACTTTCTCACTAATGCATATTTATCATTGACCACTTCTCAACTTTTGTTCTTTATTTATTTTATTCACTCCCCTCACTTATTCCCATTATCCCTCAGTCACCCACACACTCTTGCAACTTCTACCCAGCCACAATCCCATCCCTTTTCTGTCCCCATCCATGTCTACTCACTTCATATTTTGACAGTCCACTCTCTTACCAGCTCCATACTAGCCATGTAGGTTCCCTACAGCAAGAAACCTGTTCTGTTTTGATTCTTTCTTCCATATTTGAACTCTGCATTTCCTAACCTAAAGCTGCGTCCCTCTCTACTGTAGCATCACCTGCTCAAAGGAGATCTTAGTCATGCAAGACGCACAATCACTTCGCTAGTGCTGATGCCACAAAAGTACCCACTACACAATGTAACATGGTTAGTGTTAGGAAAGACGTTCAGCCATAGAAACCTCAGATCTGATATAATCCATGCTATCCATGCCAGCAAGTAATGTGAATGTTCAAAGATGATGATATATATAAATATACATTCATATGTATATAATATACACACACACACATACACGTCTCTGTAAATTAATATATATATATATATAAGATGCTATAGAATTCATGTTTGCCAGTAAGCAGAGGACCACAAAGAACTTTTGCATTATGATAACCCAGGAACAATGATTGAAGCTTCAGTATTACCAACATTAAATAAGCAAAAAGAAAAAAAAAAACAACAAAACCCTCAAAATACTGTGAAATTTAAATTAATTTCCAAAAAAAAAAAAAAATTTATCTTCATAAACAACAATGGAACACAGACAGACACGCACATTGACACAAAGCAGAATTTCGGGATTTTTGACTCCTTTTTGTAACTGAATCAGCTACCAGAGAAGGGAGTTTTTGTCAATCTAGTGTAAAAAGTAATATCACATTGATTTTGTAAAAATATATTTGAATGAATCTTTCTGACCTGGTTTTCATCAATCCCAACTTAATATTTTAATATTTTGATGGACCTTAGTTTTTGTTTCTCACAAGAAATATAAACATCTTTTTTTTCCTTTTATATTTCCTTTACATAAAGTAAATTCACGGAACTTGTTTTAAGAAGAGATATGATGTGGAGAAGAAGGGGCTCCAATGAAAATGCCCAATTTGGTGAAGGAAGCTATATTAGAAGTATTTAAATTGTCTTTTTTTTTTAATCTCACCTGGAACCAGTGTATAAAGAAGTTGACAAAAACAGAGGAGGTGGGAAGAGAGAGAAGAATGATGCATTGAAATGTGAAGTCACAGTTGCATCTAGGAACCAATGGAAGACCCTCTATGTGGTCATCTGACCTGCTAGAAATGACAGCCAAATCTCCCTCAAATTACACCAAATAATCTTAAAAACATGCAAGGGCACATTAAATAATGTAGTTCATGATATACTGTGTCTAATGAAAAATAGGTCATGGCTTAAACATTTTCATTGGTCTGCTTGATGAGGGCTAGGGGTAAATAACATTTCCACCATCAACATCTTCAGTCATAGATGTGCTCAATGAGATGAATGAGCCAACGCTAAACAACAACAACAACAACAACAACAACATATGCAGTGTGTGATATGTAACTTTCAAGTCAACAATTAAATAGAAATCAATGTTGGTTTATATTTTGTTCAAACAATATTGAAACATGTACATTTGTATTTTTGATAGATTTTCCTCAAAAATTCGATTAAATAATAATTTTACTAAGTGCTAATCATATTTTTAAATTTCTAAATTAGTAGTTCAGCACCAGCCCAGATTGTATGGTCTATAATCACTTATGACCATGCTCTCTTTCCATTTACAACATTCTGTCTTCAAATTTTTGCAGACAACGTATATCTATGAATACATTATCTAATGTGTCCTTCCTTCCTTTATGATAATGGAGTGTGAATTGGCTGATATTATTGGCACGAAGACAACCAATGAAGACTGGTTGTCTTCACTGATTCAACTTGATAATAATAATAATAATAATAATAATAATAATAACAATAATAACAATAATATTTGAACTGAACTATTGATATAACTTATCTCATAAACACTGTTATTCCTTGCTTGATTTGTCGAAATTTATCAAATAAATCAGCTCAACATTTCAACATAACATGATTTATCTTCAATTCAGTCTTGTGCCATCTTGGAGACAAATGAGACCAGGTTTTGCTGGATGTAAAATGTTAGTGTGAATGAATGACAAAGAAAAAAATTAGGTATAGGAGGAATAAGATGTTGTAAGAGAGAAGACTGAAGTGGTTGAGACATGTGAGAGAGGATGACATGGGAAGAAGTGATGAAGTCTGATCTTACCTCTTCAAAGAGATTATGAAGGTCCACAAGTAGTGAGGCTGTCTGTTGGAGAAAATTCTATTTCTCCAAGTGGTTCCAACCAAGATGCATTTCGTGCCATATCAAGAAACTACCCTCTCACTGGTTTTTGAGAAATAATCATTTTTCATATTGTGTGCCAATAGTATCAATATGATTGAATGGACTTGTCTTCATCTTTTTAGATGCAAAAGTTTCCAGAACAGAACATCCGAAAGATCAGCTCAACATGATAGTAATGAGCAACAAAGTCTACACTGTATTGAATAATAATAGCAGAAATTGGTGGAATGAGTCTATAAATCAAAATTGCTAAATAATTTCATAATATCAACAGAAAGAGCATGTTTTTGTGTTCTGTCAAACTTTGGTGTCTCACAAGAGATTGTCAAAGCCATCACTGCCATGCATGAAAACCCATCAAGACTTATGCAAAGAACAAACAATCCAACTTAAAAGAGTTTCCAATAACAGCAGGTAACCTTTATAGAGACACTCTAACCCTTTTTCTCTTTGTGATTGCAATGGACTACATCCTTCAGCCAAGTCAAATACCTCACCATCAAGCAACTGTGATCAAGACATTAACAGGGTCTAAATATCTGAATCTGGACAATGTTGATGATCTTGATTTCACAAGTTCATCAACTGTGATGTTTAACATCACTTGAGAATACTGAAGGCAAAGTGGTGACCATCAATGAAGATGAAAGCTATTTGCCAATTTGTTTCAATGATGGCACATAACTCAAGGGGGCGTGTGACTTCAAGAACCTTAGAGAAGATATAACTAATATATATACATATATATATAATTTACATCTATTACTCTACGGTGGCATGGGTTGGATGAGTCTCACTATGGTAGTTTGTCATGTGGCAATAGGCCATATAGATCAACGATCAGATTCATATATTTCATGATAAGTGAGAAATTGAGATGCAAGGAACTAGACAAACTGATAATGAACTACTGCGAATATCATTTAATCAGAGGGTGACATTAACCAGTAACACAACCCCGCCCCGCCACTAAAATGCTGCTGTTGCAATAAACCAGGGATTCTATATTTAATTACTTCATTTAACAAGAAACCAGATTTTGGGAAAATAATTAAGAATTCTTTTACACAGATATTTTTTTTAGAGTATATAACATGAACCCATAAGGCAAAAAAAAAAAAAAAACACCTCCCCAGACAAAAAGAACAAGTATAAATATACATACATAAATACATGTTTGTGCATATATGTTATATAAGTATATAAGCATGTGTGTATATATGTGTGTGTGGATATGTACATATGTATATACACATCTTTATAGACTGGCAGTTAGTCAACATTAATCACAGGATGAGAAATAGTAGTGTCCTTCAAGAAGCGATAAATTTTCACACACAAACACACACACATGCACAAACAAACATAAATTAAATTTAGCGAAGCTTTGACAAAACAGCACAAGAGGTGAGATTCAGGCGCATCAAAAGAATGAAACAAGGCCACAAATTCGGGCTGTATAAAGTGTTCTTCTCCGTTATTCAGTGCCTCTTATGGGATGATTTTGTTTAATTTTGTTTAATTTTGTTTTCAATTTAAATTATTTCAAATGTGTTTTGTAGTTTTTGTATATGTAGTTACAGAAACAAGCAGCATTGATTTTAGTTAGCAATTGAGAATGTTAACCGAAGTCTATGGTCCCAGCTATTGATGGAGCTGGTGTGTGTGTGTGTGTATGTGTGTGCGTGCGCGTGCATATGTGTGATGTAGTAGGATGACAAAACAGAAGGAAAAAAAATGAATTGGGAGATAAGTTATAGTTATTTTATCAAATGTCATTTGTTTTATGTCATTCCTTCATTAGAATAATTTGAAAATAAATGAATATTTTGAAGGTAAAAAAAAAGAGGTTTCATACAAATGAAATGAACAAAGAAAAAACTCCAAAGAAACAAAGAAAAGACAGATAACTTTGTTGTTGCCATGGTTACAATATACAAAGTAACCTAGACAGTGGTGGTGGTGGTGGTGGTAGTGGTGGGACGGTCTGTAAATAATCATGAAGTAAGGGGTCGTGGCTCATCATCATAATAATCTCCGTTGTTAGGTTCTATGACAAGAGTACATTCAGATTCACGTAGATGAGATGGTAGACATCTAAAAATGGAAAGAAAATTACAATGTCATACAAAGATATGTATTTAAACATATATTTGTGTGTGCATATGTGTATCAGTCTATATATTTATCTATCTATTTATCTACACATGTGGTTCTCAACCGGGATTTATATAAGATTTTTGGGGGTCCATGCAACAAAATAGTAAATTGGGGATCCACAATAGTATTTTAAGGGTCCTGGAAAAAATTTTGCTTAGGCAGCCCACTTATACGTACCTTCCTTCATTGGACACTAAACTCCGCTTGCGAAGATCTGTTGAGGCAAGTGAAATCGAAATCGAATTAAATTCGACGACTGGCACCCATGCCAATGCCGTCTCCTTCATTGGAAACAAAACTCGGCTTGCGAAGACCTATTGGGGCAAGCGAAAGCGAAACCGTCAATGGCACCTGTGCCCAGTATCGCCTTCCTGGCACATGTAAAGACATTCGAGCGAGATCGTTGCCAGTGCCCCTGGACTGGCTCTTGTGCAGGTGGCACGTAAAATACACCATTTTGAGCGTGGCCGTTGCTAGTACCACCTGACTGGCCTTTGTGCGGGTGGCACGTAAAAGCACCCACTACACTCTCGGAGTGGCTGGCGTTAGGAAGGGCATCCAGCTGTAGAAACTCTGCCAAATCAGATTGGAGCCTGGTGTAGCCATCTGGTTTCACCAGTCTTCAGTCAAATCGTCCAACCTATGCTAGCATGGAAAGCGGACGTTAAACGACAATGATGATGATGAAGTATTGGTATGTATTGCAAGAAACAACCTGGTTTCTTTCTTTAACATTTTACATAGTTCAACCTACACAAGTTAAAAAAACAAAATAGGAATTTTGAAAGAAGTTTATTTGTTAGACTAATTTTTGAACAATGAATAGCTATGAGGGTCCATCAGAATAAAATAGCAATCAAAGGGGTCCATAGATTAAAAATGGTTGAGAACCCCTGATCTATATACACACACACACACACACACACAAAACTTCTGCACTACTTTCTTCTACCAAAATCCACTCACAAAGCATTGGTCAACTCAATAGTTGAAGTGTAGTGAGACATGAAAAGAACTATTTTGTCGCTGTGGCTGGCAGACACCAGCCAGTAAAGTTGACGCTGTAGTAATACAGGTAGTAACTTCCACCCAGCAATAAAATGTGCATCTTTCAAAGAGAAAGGTTAGTTGCAGATTTGATGCTGAGAAAGCAACATCACTTGCTACAATGTGGCATCTGTTTTAAGTTCACCATCAACATATCCTGTGGTGGATTAGACAATCGTAAGTGCTAATTCAACCTTTCTTCACTGAGACAGTAATGGTATTCACAATCATCATCATGAAACTCAATACATTCTGTGGCATAAAAGCCATCAAAACTAAAATATATAGTAAGTCATACCAATTTCTTCATGTCTCATTACACAGCTCCAAGTCAGTAATGTTTCTCTATTGTTTTACATTCACACGCTTCTAAATAAATAACTATATTTTTGTTAACATCATACTTTCTGATGTTTATTCAACATACACACTTTGGAACCTCCTAACATATCTTTCAACACATTGAACACTAAAGAATATTCTTGCCCAAGCACCTAGAAGGAAGAAATCATGTGGTTGTAAAGTGAACTTGTTAACAAAGTGTCCAGCCCAATGGCACTTGACTGGTACTTATTGACCTTGGAAGGATGAAAGGCAGAGCTGACTTGCTTGGGATTTCAACTGAAAGTGTAACTGAGAGTGATGAAGTACCACAAAGTATTTTGTGCAATACTCTACCAATTTCTCCATCCACTGCCATATTAGTCAACAACTAATACCTACATTGCAGTTCAAGTTCAAATGTTCATAGAAAAGTATTCCAATTTTAAACCTTTTTTCTTAGTTTCAGTTCTACTCATGCTTCCTCAATTTGTACTCAATTCCTTGCAGTTTCTGGCTGTCAACTTCAAGTATGACTACTATGCAACCATCATCATTATTAATCAAACAGCAATGGTTACTAAATGGGAAGCTTACAAGTTTCTCTTTCACTGATCCATTTGTTTGTGTTTCTTTTTACTTTTGTAAAAAAAGAGAAATGGACTTACCACAAAGGTGCTTGTAATACATAATTTGACATTATAAAGTCTTTATCATTAACTATATTTTTACTTAATTATCATTAATGAGACAGTGACATCTCAATTATCAATACAACTTCTCTCTCTCTCTCTTGCTCTCTCCTAATCTAGGATGGTAAGCCAAACTAATCTCAATTATCTCCCATGAAACAATTTACAGTTGAGAAAAATCAAGATTGTATGTATTATTAGCAATGAACAGAGAAAGATAATAACAACCCAGCACTTGTGCCCATAGTCTGATAGCAGCTTCCTGTAGAGGTTCTAGAGCGGTAAGACACACCATCTCCACAACTGAAAGTAAAAGATGATAAATAGCAGTTGTAAATAATATTCAGTGCAAAGATGCCTTTATCAGAATACACATACACACGTATAGCAATGCTTCTCACAATCCTTTCTCATCGGTGATGCAATTAAACAAGAATTCTTAAAGAAGAAATATTTTGGGAGATGGCAGCAAGTGCCAGAATAAGGGCTGGCCCAAACCCTTGCTATCACAGAAGACAAAACTAACTGCAGTCATCAATGGTTCTGCAGCACAAGAGGAACTGGTTGCATGACAATGACTACATTCACACCTGAACACACTTCTCTACTGCCAGGATGTGTATATTCAACAGGTGATTTTTCACTGTTTAGTTACAAACAGATGAAACAAGCTTCTGGATGCTATTATAGATATGTATCTCCTCAATCAATCTTTTATCGTTCTACTTGTTTCAGCTAATGGACTGCAGCCATGCTAGAGTTTAGTTTACAAATAGACCCCAGTGCTTATTTTAAGCCTGGTATTTATTCTATCAGCCTCATTTACTGAGATGTAAGCAATCCAACCCCAGTTGTTGAGTAGTGATGGTGGGGGTAAACGCAAACATATATGATGGGTTTCTGTCTATAAAATCCACTTTCGAGGCTTTGGTTGGCATGAAGCTATAACAGAAGACACTTTTGCCTAAGACATAACCCAATGAGACTGATCCCATACGCATGTGGTTGGGAAGTAAATTTCACAACCACACCTGCATTACAAGTGGTTGG
>NC_068996.1:20545066-20556664 GCF_001194135.2 Octopus bimaculoides | reverse complement strand
GGGGGGGGGTGGAGTGTATATATAATTGAAAATTCTCATGAACATTAACCACAGTATACAATGAGGGCTGAATAGGTTTATGTAACTGTATGTTCTTTCTAACATCAACCACTGTATACAGTGAGGGCTGGGTAGATTTAAACCACTGAATACAGTCTTTGAGACTAGTGAGGCTTTTTAAAACTATCTTCAGTCAACAGTTTTGAGGCAAATTTGATAAGTTAAAGTCATATATACCCAGGCCTATTCTCCATTTGTTTTTTTTTTTTAGGTGTGGGTAGTCACAGCAAGACACACATCAGGCATTCTATTCATTTTCCAGCTCAAAGAGGCAAGCCCCGTTCTATGCTCGGGTTAAGACATAGAACGCAATCCTAGGATCAGCAGGGGGCCCGACAGTATTTGCTGGTTTACCTCTGCTGCATCATGCTGGTTCAGTACCCCTTTGAGTAACATCAAAATTCACTCATCCATTCACAAACACTCTCCAAGCTTTCCTCGCATTTATAAACTCTCTTGCCCCTCTCACTCCAACACTTGTAACTACCAAAGCTTTCCTCACTTCATCCATGCACACAAGCCAAGATCTGCCACCTACCACTTCAGTCTTCATCACCCTCCTTAACATCCGCTTCTCATCCATCCTCTCTATGTGGCCAAACCACCTCAACATTCGTCTATCCAATTTGGTTGTTAGTTTTTCTCTCATTGCTGCTCATCTTTGTACCTCCTCATTCCTCATCCTCTCCAGCCATGTCACACCAACCATAGCTCTGAAACATCTCATCTCAAACACATCTAGTTTCCTCCTTTCCACCTATCTCAACCCCTACATCTCTGCACCATATAACATTGTTGGCACAATCATGCCCACATACACACCTCTTTTTGCTTTCATACTCAACCGTTTATCTCTCAGCATACCTTTCACAACTCCAAGTGTCTTACTCCCCTTCCTCACTCTACATCCCACTTCCTCATCCAACCTCACCTCCCTCTGCTGTCACATGTGATCCCAGATACTTAAAAACACTCACCTTCTCTAACATCTTACCATTTATACTCACATCCATCCTACCAGCCCTTCCATCTCTTGAATATCTCATCACCTTATTCTCAACTACATTCACTTTCAGTTTCCACCTTTCACACATTCTTCCAAACCCTACCACCAGTCTCCTCAGTTGTTCTACCAAATCCGCCATCAGTGCTGTATCATCAGCAAACAACAACTGACTCACCTGCCACTTCTCTCTATTTTCTCCCACCATATGGGCTCTCCAACCAAGGGTTCTAGCATTTACCCCTCTTACCACATCACACCAGTAGTAAATCTATATTCCTAAAAAGGCAGCTAATAAGTTAAAGTAACCATTGAATAATTTCTTCCAACTTATATTACCTATAATTTAGATATTTCTAGCAACATCTGAACTTTTGCAAAATTAACATTATTTTCATCCATCAATACAAACACGCACACACATCATAAGCTATATAAAATGTTTTATCAATAAATCTTACCTTGTGTAAACTGGCAAAGCTACTTTATATTTATTATCACCAAAAACTTGTATAAAATTGTTCATTTTTCCAATATTGAAACCATCTTTATCTGGACCTGTTTGGAAAATAGGAGCTCGGAACGCCTCTGGAATATAGATGAGGTAGAAAAGTGTGTTAGGTTTTTGCTTTTATCACTTAATCCACCATCACTACTTTGTAGTTCATACTGAAATTAAAGTGTGACAAGGGAATGGTGCTGACAGTTGAATCTATAAGACATCGGGTCAACAATTTGTGCAATGGCAACAAACAATGGCCATGCCAAGAGATTTAAATTCTCTTTGGTTGGCTTACACCATTTAATAGTAAATAGACACAATAAGTTAGGTATAGGCCATGCTGTAAGCAACAAATGATGGTATTGTAAATTAACAGTTTATAGCAGAGACTCCAGCAAATAAGATCTGAAGAAGGAATTGTAATTCCGAAATATCATCGGACTATAGATAACCAAATTACAACAGGTATATAGTCCATTTTTTGTTTTATAGTGCATTGTTGTACCATTCTAAACTTTTTATTCTTTACAAACAATACACAATGCTTCAAGCGAACTACAATACTCTCTTAACAGGATTAGGTTTTAGTACTGACTTTAAGTCCTCTCATATATAGACAACCATAGATCAGCAGTAAACCTTTAAACGAACCACATGAAAACAAAATATATGCAGTTCAAAGATATACCACAAGGCTGAATAGAGGTGATAAGCGATGAAATTGATGGGGTAAAGGAGTATGTCTATTAGGGGAACACAGAGAATATGCACCAAAACATGGACACTAAAATCCCAAGAAACATAAGGGCAGGATAAAAGGTACTTAACTAAATAAAAGAAGTGCTCAAAGCAAAGCAGGACAAGATCTTATGTGCTAGTCCCTTAAATGGCACCATTGTACTTGCATTTATATAGACAAGAGCAAGATAAGCTACTATGAAGTGATTCAAAAATGAAGCAGAGTGAACAACATGACTGCAGAATATCAAAAGTACCAGACATGTTGCAAGATTCACAGACAACAGGTAAACCAGTGCAGTTGCCGAGTGGTATCCAAAAAATTGGAAGTGGCCACTCGATGGGAAGACAATTTAGTTAAACAATTTGACCAAGATGGAAAAGGATGCAATCAAGAAAGAACTGAAGTACATTGTGATTGGTGGTGTATAATATCTGATAGTCTTGTCATAACAGGTGATAGACTTAGAGAAGGTAATACCAGGGTAATGTTCTCCAGGAAATTACTGCAAACATTTCTTCACAGGGACTAATCTAGGATTCAAAGGTGATACAACTTTCATTACTTTTAATACCAGCAAAAGGTTAGGGATTATTAAAAGAGGGATTTATTCAACTTTGTTCACACCAATATGTTATTGAGATTTAAAGTAGAGATGGAGTTGAAATGTAAGTGAAATTCTTACCAAGTGTTGTTCTATTACGAAGAATCAAAAATATGTGGTAGCAAAATAGTGAAATAAGACTGCAACCAAACATTACTGAGACAAAGAACAAGAAAAGAATGTGGAATCTCCCAGCTGTAGGAGTATTGCTGTTAACCTGGGGAGAATGGAAAGAGAATTGAGTCAGTAACCTGGAAAAAAAGCTGGTTGAAACATTTACAGATAGTACTTTAGTTTTTAACAAAAAATAAAAGTAATGCACATAGTTGAGTACATTCAACTAACTGGGAAACAAGATCTTTATTTTAAAAGTTAACTGAACTCATTTTTTTATCATTTAGAATTTATTTGTACGTTAAAAAATAAAACATATTTGCTCTTGGAAACAGGCACTAAACATCTAAAATTTTGCTTCATAAATAAGGAGAAAAAATATACACTGCTTAAAGATGTTCAATATAACATACAATTGCCACATGCACATACAGATGCATACACACAGTAGCAGGTACATGTATAAAGATCTGTTTGGAGAGACACACTCACAACAGTGAGTATATGCATTATTCTTTGGGAATGTACACACACAAATAATGAATATATATTCAAATGCGTTTGGATACTCATGACAGACCATTTTATATTTATGCCCAAAAGATGATACCAACAGCCAAACTACTTTTGTTATAATATGAATATCTAGTTGTACCTTCAATTTAATATAAATTTCATAAAATTCATCTATGTTTTTCTCTTCAACATCAGCCACTGACCTCCTCTTTTTCCAAATAAATATATGATCACTAACGACCACTGAACAGTGAAGTAAGAGTGGGTTCTGTTGTCAGTCAGGTAGAGTGAGACATACGGATATGATGCCCAAACAAAACAACCATCAACGTTTGAATTAATGCATGTGGTTAGTAATGCAGTCCTAACTTAATGAATCTTCATTAGTCAGGACCATGATGTCCAGTTGTTCAATCAAATGGATGACCAACTCATTGAAATACAAGAGTAAGTAGCTGAGTGTCCTTAATGCAACTCTCAAATAAAATCAGTGTAACATACTGTAACAAAGCTGAATTACAGTTACACTCTATCAGGTGGGTTTCTACAGTTTCCATCAACTCACTTTCACTAACAAGATTTGGAGAGCAGGAACACCTTTTGTGAGTTGTTGTTTAGCTTCAGGACAATATCAACTGAATAGACATGATTAAAGAAAATCCAGTCATGACCATCCTATCATTTTTTATTTGGTCTTTGGATGGGTATTAGGATTTCATTAGGTGTGTCCTTCTCTTTTTAAAGTGGTCTGAGGGAGATATAACTGCTATTTCTAGATAAGAGAGAGAGACACACACACACACATCCCTAAAATGAAATCCTTCATTTCATTAAAAAGGTGTCTAACAGGAATTGAGAAAATTAATAGTTCATAATTTAACAATGAATTAATTTCCATGAATGGAAATAAATTTGGAGATTTGCATGTTTAGAAAATCTGAATTTCTGTTCCTTAAATTTGTTGAAAAAGACATCTTAATTTGGAGGCAAGAGTATTTCATTTCAAACTCTTATTAAAATTCTACATAGTTTTGAAATGTTTGCTATCATAAATAACAGCAAATGCCTGAGTGAATTTAGTGGACAGAATCTGTGTGAAGCCCATCATATATGGATATGCATGTATATAAATATATATGTATAAATGCATATAGGTGCCGGTGTGGCTGTGTGGTAAGAAGCTAGCTTCCCAACCACTTAGTTCTGGGTTCAGTCCCACTGCATGGCACTTGGTCAAGGATCTTCTACTATAGCCCTGGACCAACCAAAGCCTTGTAAGTAGAGAAGGGCATCCAGCTGTAGAAAACACTGCCAGATCAGATTAGAGCCTGGTGTAGCCTCCTGGCTTCCCAGACCCCCCCCACCATACCAGCATGGAAAACGAACGTTAAACGATGATGATGATGATGATGATGTGTGTGTACATATATATACACACAAACATTTGTATATACGTGTGTGTGTGTGTGTGTGTGTGTGTGTGTGTGTGTGTGTGTGTGTGTGTGTGTGTGTGTGTGTGTGTGTGTGTGTGTGTGTGTGTGTGTGTCTCCTTGCCTTGACATCAAGTAATAGTTGTAAAGGGGTCTCACTGTCATTCATTTCCATTATTCTGCAAGAACATGCCTAGCTATGGGGAAATATTACCTTGCTTGGAAACTGGTGAGGGTTGGAAACAGGAAGGGCATCTGGCCATAGAAAATCTGCCTCAAAAAGCTCCGTCTGACCCATGTGAGTACGGAAAAGTGGATGTTAGTATGATGACGATGTATATTTGCATGTGTGCATATACACGCATGTGTATATGCACAAATATTTACATTCTACAGCTTCACTTGTCACTGCCTGAGTGAGACAATAAGTTTGTATTATTTGTTAGCATTACAACCAGTCACTCAGTGCTTTCAAAGATTTTTTAAAAATGGCAATGATAAGTGACCAAGACATTTGGTAACATACCATTGTTGAGAAAACTGATGAAACCAGGTGAAATCATAGTTGTGGCTGATGCCAGTGGAACGTAAAAAGCACCCATTACACTTTTGGGCTGGTTGGCATTAGGAAGGGTATCCATCTGTAGAAACCATGCCAAATCAGATTGGAACCTGGTGCAGCTCCCCAGCTTATCAGTTTGTCAAACCGTCTAACCCATGCCAGCATGGAAAGCAGATGCGAAATGATGATGATCCCTTACTCAGAAGCAGGAAAGGGTTGGTGACAGGAAGAGTGACCAACTGTAAAATCCGATCTTAAATAAGGTCCCTGTTCAACCCATACTAACAAGGAAATACAAACAAAACGACTTGGGAGATTCCTAACAGAAAGCTAATGCAAGGATAAATTTTATAAAAAAGAAAAATTACACACTTCCGCTGATATACACACATATGCACATAATTATGGGAGAGAGAATGGTAAACAATAAGCTGAAAGTTAAATGTAGATTTTCAGACTATTAATAACAATAAAATATGTTTTAACATTTATATAATATTCAATAATTAACATATATCAATAACAAAACTATGCAATTGAATGTTATATAATTTTAAATGCAGAATGTGCCTGGCTAGTATGTGCTACTGTAAATTTATTCTATTAGTATGTGTAAGGATTGCTACATATGCTACTGCTGCTATTATTGTTATTATTATTATTATTATTATTATTATTATTATTATTATAAACAGGCAATTTCATTTAAGGGGTTCCATAAACATTTATAGTAATTGAAAGTGAAGGCTTCTCTAGTTGCATGAAATATTATGTATGTGCAGGGTTAACAATATGTAATTAATACTGATATATATATATATTACGTGTGTGTGTGTGTGTGTGTGAGAGTGAATGAGTGAGTGAGTGAGAAAGAGAGACAAACAGTTTAATATCAACTTAGAGTAAGTTAGAAATTGGCAACAGAAACCTTACTGAAACCATGTTACTGCCTGTATCCTAGTTTTAGAATAGGTAATTTGTGTATTTGGTGTCTTTGCATCTTGTCAGAGGTGGCTAAAATGGTTGGCAACAAGGATGGTATGTGACTATAAAACACAGCCTCAGACAAACTGTCCAATCCCAAACTTCAGGTGTAATGTTCCTTTATTGCCAAATGTCAGTCACAATAGCTTTCTTAAATATTTTCCTTATGTAAATACTCAGTACTAGCAGCTGTTAATCTCCATTCTCCTGCCACCAAAACAGAGTTCCTCTTCCGAAATTTACTCTCATTGACTAACCCATCTGCACAAATATGGTTAAATCAATCAACTTTATATTTGCTCTTCAAAGACCAACATATATTATTATCATCATTATTATTAAGGTGGCAAATCATTACTGCACTAGACAAGTAAGTCTCTGCAATATCTAGAGTAGTGGTTCTTAGCTAGGGTCCATATGATTTTTGGGGTCCACACAACAAAATAATTAGGGATCAACAATAGTATTTTAAGGACTCCTGAAAAAATTTTTTTTACTTTAGATGTATGTATTGCAAGAAACTCCTAGGTTTCTTTCTCTAACATTTTACATACTTCAACCCACACAAGTTAATGTATGAAAAACAAAATGAGAATGTTGAAAGAAATTTCTATAAAACTAGTTTTTTAAACATCAAATGGCTATGGGGTTCCACTAGAATAAAATAGTAATGAAAGGGGTCCAGAGATAAAAAAAGAATGGTTGAGAACCCCTGATCTAGAGAGTCCAACCATCAATCTGGAAGTGGTGGTTTAGTTCCTGATCAAGAATTTTATTTATTCTTTGTTTTTAAAGTCAGCTTATGACCCATGCATTAAGCTGCAAGTCCTATACTTTGTATATTCTGGCACTTGGAGAGAGAGAGAGTGGGGGTGGGGGTGGGGAGCAAAGTGATGTATGTAGGACTCCATTACAAGATTATACCATCAGAAAATATTACCACCAAATATCAGTGAAGTTGTTAATAACAATAACACAGAAGTCAATGAACAGCAGCATTCCAGAAATGTTTTGCCTTCTTTTGTCATTTTTTTGTCATTTTCTCATTCAACATAAAACAATACTAAATAGAATTCTACTGAATATGTGCATGGGTGTATGTGTGTGTGTGTGTGTGTGTGTATTTATCTACACATATCATATGCACACACAAAGGATATTTTATAATCAGAACATTTTTATGTGGAGTGTGTGCTATTTTACTGACCTGAGGAATAATCATTTCGATGTAAAAAATATCCTGAAATGAGGATCCAAGACATTCATTCCTGCACACATACATACATCACCATATATATATATATATATATATATATATATATATATATATATATATATATGGAGGGGGAGGCATGTGCATACATACATATGTGTGTATACACACACACACATACACAATTACATAACAGAAAAGTATCTATAAATATATATACACACACACATACATACACAATTACATAACAGAAAATAATGATGCCTGTATTTATGATGGACATTGTTTCTTCCTAAACAAGAGACAAAATTTTTCAAACAGTTTTTTTTTCATTGATTCACTGAAATTACATATTTGCAATATGAAAGTTATTACTGAGTGGTTAAATATCTCAACATTATAAATAACAAGTTCGATTCTGGTAACTAACACTCACTCATTTGAGACACGTACTAAAATTATAAATAAATAAATGGAAAATTTAATATCATTTCTGAAATGTATGACAACAATTTTTTACAATCTATTTACAGTTTAGCAGTTCTTCCAATCAACATCTGGTAAATGTTTTAATCTTTGGCAAATTCCAATTATGAAGATGTGATACATAGAATATTAGGATCCCTAAATATAGAACAAAAAATTCTAAAGGATTACTATATCCATCCATTTTCTCTGCCCACAATTCCTGAGAGGGCCATGGGATAGGGTTTTTAGGAACCTACCTCTTCCATAGGGTCCTATCAGAAGCAACCGTCAATACACTTTCCAGCTGAATTCTCAAGTCTAATCAACTAAGATTATGGATATTATCCAATCATCCCATTCTTGATCTACCCCTAGGTCTACTACAATTGGGTTCAGTTTGAAGAATCAGTTTTGCAATTCTTTCCAACAACATTTTAATCATATGTCCATTATTACCAGAATTGTGTCCTCTCAATGCAAAGAAGTAGCACCTCAACTTAATGAGATGCCCTGATCACCAAGCTACATACCATATCAAGTAACAAAAGGCATTGTGGTTTCACTGGTTGCCAACATTTGAATTATGTTCAGCTTACACTATTGCAACTGTGGCAGGCTAAGTTGATAAAATTTCAGAGAATCAACCCAACAGATGTTGGTTTGTATCTTGTCAGTAATACTGTGAACTCTTTTGATCAACAAGAACACAATCTACTTAGTCGATTTCAACCCATTCTATAAACAGAATACAGATGCCATCAGTGTATTAACAGAGCTTATCTCAGTTTAAAGCCAATAACCAAAACTCAATATGGACTTCTCTAAAATTCTTAGTCAACCAGGAAACAGATAAGGTATTATTTGTATATATAAATTATTATTTAGCAATTTCACTGTAATTAAAGGCATAATTTTTCTGCATATGTTTCTGGCTAGGATTCCAGTGTATTTCCTTAATCTTCTTTTGGAACTACTATCAAAGAGTTGATTCTTTTCAAATTTTTAAACATGCAATTCTTCATTAATTTGTGTCTTTAATGCCCATAGATTTTAAAACCATTCTATTTCACTCTAATAACTGCATTAACCCAACAAAGTTTTTTGTTGCTCTTGTGAAAATTTATACCAATTATATACAGTTTAATGGAAACAACCCACATGTTAATTGGAAACCTGACTCTAAAGGATTAAAAATAAATTTATAAGAGGAAGCTACACTTACTGTCCAAAATTCTATAAAATACTGCAAAGAGGTGGCAGCAATATAAAGACAGTATAGTAGAGAATAACCAAGGAAGAGTATGAAGAATTTGTAATTGGAAAAACCAACACAATTATTCACCCTGTCAAAAAAAAAAAAAATAATAATAATGAAAATCGAAAGGTGGGGAGAAAGTAAATAAAAGCATAAATGAGAATAAAATGAATAAACCCTTTGCCTGTCCAAATTATTTTCATAGGTTTGTCCTAAATGCCTATATTTGTTTCAGACCTTTAGTTAGCTCTGGTTTCATGTTCTGAATAATATTAAGTCCTAAGTTATTCTGGTAGTTAAAAAAAAATTATAAAAAAAAAAAAAAAACTGGAAATGTATATCATATATGATGCATAGATGCTAAAGAAATATATTTTGTGCATCATGTAGTACATAGCACAGGCAAAGGGTTAAAATACATGAAATTACACAAAAGTTATAGAATCAATTCAAATATTTAAAAGAAATTTTTTTTTTTTACAGATTAGTTTTCACCATTACTACTTTTGCTAAAACAACTTTTTACTATAATAGGTGCAGGCATGGCTGTGTGATTAAGAAGCTCATTCTGTAACCATGCAGTTAAAGGTTCAATCCTACTGCATGGCACACAGTGCAAGTGTCTTCTCTAGCCACAAGCTGATCAATAATTTGGTAGACAGAAACTGTGTGTGTGTGTGTGTGTGCACGCGTGTCTTCAACCTGTGTGCGTTCTTACCACTACTTGTCATCCAGTACTAGCTTGTTTACATTCCTGTAACTTAGCGGTTCGGCAAAAGAGACCAATGGGATAAATACCAGACTTTAAAAAATAAGTTGATTTGCCTGACTAAGCCCTTCAAGGTAGTACCCTATCATAGCTGCAGTCCAATGATTGAAACAAGTAACAAATAAATGATAATCTTTTCTATAACACCCTACTTTGTACTCATTACTCTATTTCAATAATATTTCTTTTTTCAAAAGATTCAGTGAAAATAAAATTAACAGTCTCAGTTTAGTTTCTACATTATTAATCTCTATATCTAAGGAACACAGACAATTATTTGCAGCATAAACTAAATTAGTTTGAATTTCCACATTAGGGATTTCACATTTAAGGAAGGACAGAAATCATTAAATTTTAAACTGAAGAGACAAGAAGGAATGAAAATTTAAGAAATAAAACGGGACGTAAATTACAGGTTGAACAGCTTAACTCGTTTGTTACCATATTTCTGTTGAAATTCACTCCCTATTTATTTTATTTTAAATTTTGTTAATAATGAAGAGTTTAGTAAAATAACTCAGTATTAAGCTGGTGTTTGGAGCATAAATTTACATAAAATTTTGATGGAAGGTTTTAATTTAGACTACTTTAAGCATGAAATTCGTATAACAGAAACAGAGAAGGTCTTAGGTGAGTAGGAATCAAAAAGGTTAAATATAATACTTATGACAGTAAAGAATGCATTAATAAAGATAGATAGGGTTTATTAAAATTTTATAATAATGGAATCAGAAAAAAAATTGGAATTTGACAGGTGTAAACATTATTATATTATTGTACAAGCTTTAGCTAACAGTGTGTATAACTGGATTCACTGGACAAAGAAACAAATGCCTATATAATCTCAAGAGTATAAAGAAAAAAACTCCAGGGTTGGGAATCTTGCTAACTTTGGTTCTGTTGGGAGACAGGTGGGTGCATAGTCTTTGATATGTTGTTTCAAAAGGGATTACTCTATACTTGTTTCAGTCATTTCACTGTGGCCATGCTGGAGCACCACCTTTAGTCGAGCAAATCAACCCCAGGACTTATTCCTTGTAAGCCTAGTACATATTCTATCATTCTCTTTTGCCGAACCGCTAAGTTACGGGGATGTAAACACACCAGCATCAGTTGTCACAATTACATATATATACATATACATATATACGATAGGCTTCTTTCAGTTTCCGTCTACCAAATCCACTCACAAGGCTTTGGTCAGCCCAAGGCTATAGTAGAAGACACTTGTCCAAGATGCCACGCAGTGGGACTGAACCCGGAATCATGTGGTTCGTAAGCAAGCTACTTACTACACAGCCACTCTTATGCCTATAGATTGAAAATAGTCACATCAATTCCATTTTCCTGCCCATAAAAAGATTGTATAGTCATAATGT
>NC_068996.1:20541283-20544637 GCF_001194135.2 Octopus bimaculoides | reverse complement strand
AAAAAAAAAAAAAAAAAAAAAAAAAAAAGGCCCAGGAAAGAATGCCAGAAATAAGGCAGAAGGGAACCTAAAGACAATTTTTGGTGGCTGTTACTATTTTTATAAAGCTTCACTTACTTAAAAAAACTGGAAAAAGCTGACAGATAATATTGTGAAATATATAGCAGGAATGTATCCAAATAACCAGTCTTAAGCCGCTTAATTAAATTATAATTATATAATGTGAAGGCATATGGCTTAGTGTATCTCATGATTGTAAGGTCGTGAGTTCAATTCCCGGCAGTACATTGTATCTTTGAGCGAGACACTTTATTTCTTGTTGCTCCAGTTCACTCAGCTGGCAAAAATGAGTTGTAACTATAATTCAAAGGGCCAGCCTTATCACATTCTGTGTCATGCTGAATCTCCCTGAGAGCTACATTAAAGGTATGTGGAGTGCTCAGCCACTTGGACATTAATTTCACAAGCAGGCTATTCAGGTGATCAAATTAAACTGAAACACTCATTGTTGTGGTGGAGAGCCAGGTAATTATATAATGCTTATAATGAAATAATTCCTTACATTAGCTCACACAAGGCCATAAATTTGAGAGGGAATAGAGTTGATAAACCCAGTATTTGAATTGTACTAAATAGCTCAAATGAACTGAAAACAAAGTTAACTTTTAGGGGTAAGAAAAGGGACAAATAGACACCACAAGGTATCCTATCTGACCTTTCACTCTTAACAGTACTCCCGGTACTAATTAACACAAATAAGAATAAGACCAATAGGAAATTTGAATATAATTGGCAGAAAACATTTTGATTGATAACCAAATTAGTAGATTAGGTGATGTTAAAGTGCAGCACCTTAGTACTGTAGTTAAGAATATTGATTCTCTGGACTACATATCCCTCACAAATACAACAATAAGTAATAATAAACAGGCATCACTGTAGAATGACAAATACACACACACATATACATCAGATGTTATGATGTCAGAACAAAATAGCAGTTTTTGGTAAGAAAAACAGCTTTAATTCAAAAGATGAGGAAATACGCAAATTTGTAAAACCACAACCAACATACAATTGGCATGAAGAATACAAAAGATCACTTCAATTGGTTCCTTTCAACAGTTTCATTTTCTCTTATGGTTCAAGATAACGAACAAACAAGAAACAATTCTTACAAACAGTATTATTATATAGTTGGGTTCTTATAAACATTGTTTTATTGCCAACTAGCCATGGCCATGCTGGAGTTACAACCATTCATAATTTATAAAATATAAAATAATTTATTATATTATAAACAGAAATTTATTCAACAGTGTTCAAGACAATTTTCTAAAATTAAACCCTTTGTTTCTATATATACATATACTTTATACAAACACATGTATCAGCCACTCTTTCATGCTCACATGGTTTGAAAAAAATTCATTAAGGTGGATTTTCTATGGCTAGATGCAATTCATGTTTCCAATGCTGGCTTGTTTCCAAGTAAGGTAATATTTTCCTTATGACCAGACATGTTTTCACAGGAAACAATAACTCTCTCTCTCTCTCTCTCTCTCTCTCTCTCTCTCTCATACACACTCACACATTCATTTCAGCATTCTAAATTTTTTAAGGTAAATATCAAAGTAAAGTAAAATATGAAATATGTTTCACAATTGGTTTATTCTGAGATGTTCCAACACCAGGAGGAACTTTTCTTTCTTTTGGCTGCTTTAGTGGATTCCCATGATTCTCTGTTGCCATCTGATTCCATTATTATGAACTACTTCAATACCTGTTGCTATGCTGCCAGATAAAAATATTTCTAAATCATGCATGTACCTTCATAAATTGTGCAAATAATGTTTAGATTGACCTCCCCAGATAAGATTATTAACAGTTTGAATACTGTTGAACAATGACATTTATTTAAAATACCGACAGATTTGCACTTAAAATTGTCATAAACTTGTTAGTTACAATGCTGACAACTATACATAACTACCTATCTATCTATCTTACACACACACACAAACTCTTTCTCTCTCTCTCACACTGTATTTCTCTCTCAAAAACAATCTTTTCTCCTCCCCATCTTTTATTCAAGCTGAAAGTCTTTTTTAAAGTGTATACTGCATTTTCTATTCTTGAAAGACACAGAAACACACACATACACAAACAAACAAAAAGAACTATCTTTCAAAACTTGTTAGTTATGATGGTGACAGCACTATTTATTTTGCTTATCTTTCTCTCTCTCACAACCTTTTCACCTCCCCTTTTTCTCTCCCACTAATAGATGTTAACAAAGACAGACTATGGTGACAACATTATCTAGCTATCTTTCACACACACTATTTCTCTTTCAATAACTTTTTCTCCCCACTTC
Organism: Octopus bimaculoides; assembly: GCF_001194135.2. NCBI lineage: Eukaryota > Metazoa > Mollusca > Cephalopoda > Octopoda > Octopodidae > Octopus > Octopus bimaculoides. Next base: position 20,542,260 of record NC_068996.1, on the reverse strand, counting down.
TAAAAATACATAGTGACGTATATTTTGATTCCACCGCTTCTTCCCCACCTCTTATAGATGTTGCAATAGAAAGACAGACACAGAGATCCACTTGCCTTTTATAATATAAGATTTGAATTGAGTGCTTGACTCAAAGTGAATCTTACACAGTCAATAACACAGCAACAAAACATGCAGATTGAATTGCTTATTTATGAAACTAAAAACTTCAATGTTACTTAATTAAAAAATCCATGGATGTGTGTGTACAGAACAAAATAAAATATGAATACTCTCAAAAGAGGTGTATGTATGATAGAAAATCCAGCAGCTCTCTGTTGATTGATTAATACAGAGTAAAAGATAAAAAACAAAAGTAAAAAGAGATGTTTTAGTGACAAGCCGTACAGGGTCCTCTAGCAATTTTAGTGAATTGTCTGTGAAGTGAATTGAATTGTTTAAGCTCTGTAGTTTGTCTCTGTTTCTCATGTAAAACTTGTCTCATATAAGGCCAAATATCAGTTATCAATGTGTATATAAATCAGAGTTCAGAGCACTCCATTGTTTCTCTCACCCCATGAAAATTCCTGTTACCAACTGGTTTTCCTAGAGACCATCTTTTTTTTTTCTTGTACACATGAAATTTTTCGAGCGAGATCGTTGCCAGTGCCCCTGGGCTGGCTCTTGTGCGGGGCCGTTGTAGGATTCTCGAGCGAGATCGTTGCTGGTGCCCCCAGACTGGCTCATGTGCGGGTGACACATGAAATTTTTTGAGCGAGATCGTTGCCAGTGCCCCTGTACTGGCTCATGTGCGGGCGACACATGAAATGCACCATTTTGGGCGTGGCCGTTGCCAGTGCCGCCTGGCTGGCCTTCGTGGGATTTTAGACCAAGATCGTTGCCAGTGCCCCTGGACTGGCTTTTGTGCAGGTGGCACATAAATTGCACCATTTTGAGCGTGGCCGTTGCCAGTACCGCCTGACTGGCCTTCGTGCGGG
>NC_068996.1:20533830-20540997 GCF_001194135.2 Octopus bimaculoides | reverse complement strand
CACTACACTCTCTGAGTGGTTGGCGTTAGGAAGGGCATCCAGCTGTAGAAACTCTGCCAAATTAGATTGGAGCCTGGTGTAGCCATCTGGTTTCACTAGTACTCAGTCAAATCGTCCAACCCATGCTAGCATGGAAAGCGGACGTTAAACGAAGATGATGATGATTTTTCAATCAAAGGAACAATTCTGAATATTATGGTTTATGCATGTGAAGCAGAGGACTTCAGTTTCAAATCCTGGTTGGGTTATCACTACAGGTGTTTCATAATGTACTAGGAAGACTAATTAATATCAGTGCCTAGCAATTTTTCTGACAAACCATAAAATTTTTTTCTGGTTAAAAAAAAAAACATTTTCAAACTGGCTGGGACACTGGGAGATTATTAAACTAGGCAAGTCCTAGTCAAACTGGGATGCAAATTACCATATATATAATGAATGTAAAAAGACAAACAAGTATTTATATAAAGTTATATTATTTTGCATGGAATACTAGTTAATAAAAAGCGAACAAATAAATCTATTACAAAAATATATTACTTACACAGAACAAACAGAACAATGATGACAACGATCTGGTTTGATACATTTACACTTTTCACAGTATCGTGGTGCTGGAAAGAAACAGATAAATATCTATATACCATAATATATATATAAATCATATTTCTTCTGTCCACTTTCCCATGCTTGCATAGGTCAGACAAAATTCATTGAGACAGATTTTCTAAAGCCAGATGCCCTTCCTGATACCAATTCTAATCTGTTTCCAAGCAATTACTATTTCCCCCATGGTGGACATGTTTTCATAGTAGACTGGAAACGAATGACACAATTTCAATAAAGGTGACACTTGTTTACAACTTTCATACAATATCAACACGAGGAAACACAAACACACACACACACACACACACAAATGGCAGGCTTCTTTCAGTTTCTGTCAATCAAATCCACTCACAAGGCTTCAGTTGACCCAGACTTGTACTAGAAGATACTTGCCCAAGGTGCAGTGCAGTGGGACTGAATCAAAAACTACATTGTTGGGAAGCAAATTAACCATGCATGGAAAGAAGGAAGTTCACCAGGTATTTTAACTGAGATGCTGAAAACATCCAGTGAAATAAAACACACTACTTACTCATATACATCAGCAGTCTCCCATATCAACATTGACTATTCTGTTCAGACTTCTCTGAAACAAAATGCCTTTGATGGTTAGTAAGACAGTTGGTATCATTCCCCAACCAGACTGCCTCTCTGGGCCTCCACACCATGTACCAAGTGATGTGCAAGAGGGCGATGAGCATGGTCGATGATGAGGCTGCCTCATAGTTGCAGCTTACTTGCTAGTTGCTGATGCTCACCTGCTGTCTTATGGTACAGATCTTCTGCTTGGCTGCAATAATCTTCAAGCCATTGATCTAGGACTCTTCTGCCTTGTCAAGTTATCCAACATCCCACTACTTTCAAATACTCAGAAGATTTCCTAGGTAAAGTTAATAGCTTTTGTTGCTTAGGTAATCTAATTAACAGTGGAAGGGATTGTTCTGAATACATAGTAGCCAGAGTAAGAATGTGCATTGAATGTGAAAGGTGTGTAAAGGCTGAACAGAAATGAGGCCAGCATGCTTTGCTGGGTGTATGGGGTTAGTGTGAATGAAGAACAAAGAACAACTGAGTAGAAGAGGAATGAGATGTAATGTGTAAGAGAGAATACCGAAGTGGCTGAAACATGATATGTATGGATGATGACAGTGGGTAATGAAGTTCCAAGTGATCCATGTGAAAGGAACATGTGGGAGAGGATGACATGGAAAGAAGTGTTGGAGTCTGATTTCATGATGTGGAACCTCACCAAGCAGATTATAAAGGATCACAACAAGTGTCAAGATGTTGTGAAAGAGATCTGTCTAACCTATACAAACATGGAAAAACACTCAAACTAATGATGCAACTACTATGCATCATTCAACTTCTATCTCCAAATAGCTCTATAAAGTAACAATAGAGCTATTCAGATATGACGTCTAGAACATGATCCCACACAGTCTAATACATTAAGTAAACAACTAGATATGACCTAGATATTTCACTTGTTGCTTACTCTAAAGTTCGTGCCAAGTCATGCGTTAAAATAGAATTACTAATTAGTTAACTAACCGTGTGTAGAAGTTTAAACCATTGTGTCACTTTAATTTTGGTAGATAATAGTTGAAAACTGTAAACACTTGTTTGTGCTTTCTTTTTTAAGTTTTCTATTTTTAAGTACACTTAATCAAAATAAAACAGACTAGTTTTGACATAATAAATCAATATTTTCTCACCCAGAGTATATTTCTGAAGTTTGTTGTTTAAATAACACACAGCATTAAACGATGACAATGATAGGCATAAATGTTGCTGTGTGGTAAGAAGTTTGCTTCCTAACCTCATGGTTCCAGGTTCAGTCTCACTACGTGACATCTTCGGCAAGTGTCATACTATAGACCAAAGCCTTATGAGTGGATTTGGTAAGATGGAAACTGAAAGAAGCCCAGTGTGTGTGTGTGTGTTCTTTTGACATTGTGTAATAGTTGTAAATGAGTGTCATTGGCATGCAAGCAGTGTCCTTCATTTCCAATCTTCAGTGAGAACAAACCAGGTGATGGGGAAATATTAATGTTACTTGGAAACTTGATGAGGGCTGGCAAGCATGGAAAAGTAGATGCTAAAATGATGATGATGATGAATACATTAGACATGTCCCTTTGTTCTACATTGCTTAATGAGAAATAAGTAACAGGATTCTATGGAAAAGATATGATTGTCAAGTGTCACATCCAAGAGGAGATTTAACTCTTAAACACTAATGTTTCTAGAACCCAGAGCTAATTATGATTACTGAAGGGACTGATTTTTCCACTTCCAGAAATATATTCTAAAACAACACACAATATCTGTTTAACAATTTTTCAAAATCTTTTATGTGCAGGAAACCAACAACTGGTGATAGTTTGTCAACAGAAAATGAAAAAAAATAAAATTTCTTATAAACCAATGGAGTGTACATTGGAGTTTGTTATTTTCTTTAGATATTATCAAAGTATATAAGTAAATGTTTTGCTCACCTCCAGATATTGTTTTACATTGTATAGGTAAATTTTTAGCATAATGTGTAAGGAGGGCTCTTTGATTCTCTTCCCTTAATTCAGCATCCAGCGCTTCAACTTCCTGCTGGCTGAGGTAGAACTGTCCAAAGAAACAACAACACAGTTACAGAATGTGATAGATTAAGGTATGTTATAGAAACTTAGCAGTGTTGCTATCTGAACAATTAAGAAACTTAATAAACGAGAAAACAATAAATAGTGACTTCATTCAAAAATACAAATGTTATAACTATTCATTTTATAATTTGAGGAAAAGGAATATGAGCAGGAAGCACCAGGTTTAGTGAGAAATCGTGGAGGCGCAATGGCCCAGTGGTTAGGGCAGCAGACTTGCGGTCATAAGATCGCAGTTTCGATTCCCAGACCGGGCATTGTGAGTGTTTATTGAGCGAAAACACCTAAAGCTCCACGAGGCTCCGGCAGGGGATGGTGGTGAACCCTGCTGTACTCTTTCACCACAACTTTCTCTCACTCTTACTTCCTGTTTCTGTTGTGCCTGTAATTCAAAGGGTCACACTGTGTCACGCTGAATATCCCCGAGAACTACATTAAGGGTACATGTGTCTGTGGAGTGCTCAGCCACTTGCACGTTAATTTCACGAGCAGGCTGTTCTGTTGATCAGATCAACTGGAACCCTCGACGTCGTAAGCAACGGAGTGCCAACAAGTGAGAAATCACTTAAAAATATCTTTTATCATTTATTTTTTATTTGTTTTAACCATTGGATTGTGGGCATGTTGGGGCATCACCTCAAAGGGTTTAGTCAAACAAATCAATCCAGTCTCTTATTTTTATGTCTCATTCATACTATATCATCTTTTTTGCTGAACCACTGAGATACAGGGGCGTAAACAAACCAACACTAGTTGTCAAGCAGTGGTTGGGGAACAAACACAAAGACAACACACATTTTTATACAACAGGCTTCTACAGGTGGCAAAGCAACCACACAGCTACATCTGTACCTATGATAAGAACATCATTATTGTAAGAAGGGATCCAACTGATGACAAGAATACATCTAACTTGATGTTTCCAAATTAGTAAACATCAAGAAGTTCATAGAAGCCCATGACTGTAACATAAAGAATAACTAGAGGAATGGTATTTTCTAGAATTTACAATGTAACAAATTTCAGACAAACAACCAGTACTGAGGTCAATTTATTCAACTAAACCCTTCAGGGTGGTACCCTAACATAGCCATAGTCCAATGACTGAAACAATTAAAAAGTGAAAGATAAATATTGAATTAATTTGTAAAGACTTTTATGAAAAAAAAAACAAAAAAACTTCTATGGTCAATAGCCTCTACTGCTAAATAGGACACACCCAATGGATAATTCGTGTAAAAGTAAATCTTAATAATTTTCTTTTCTTACCAGTTTACTAAAGTAATTTTGATTTCACTGGACTGTTTCCATTAATATCAATCATAGTATTGATACTACAGTATGATGTATTACAGTCAACTTTAATATGAAATTACAAAATTATTTAACAAGAATATAAGATGTAGAGGCTAGAATAAAAAAGGTATTAAATTAATTGAAAATAGATTTAAAATACACAATACTTACGTTTTTGGGTACCTTTCCATTTGGTGTGAAGATGGTCTGTATATATGACCAGTTAAACAGTATAAGTAAAGGATGGTAGAAGAGTAAATATAATACTGTGGAAGATACAGATATGAAATTCTAAATAGACATTCAAAATTTTTAATAGATACATACATATACATATAATATTTATCAAGAATATTCTAGAACTGAATATATTAAAATGACATCATCATCATTATTATTTTATATCTGTATGTCTTTGCTTGCATAGCCTGAATAGATCTCCAACATCTCACCACTCAGTCATCTCTTTCACAAGGTTCAGCATCTTGAAATCAGACTTCACTACTTCTTCAGTTTTCCTCTTAACACAAGATCCTTCCATTAGTACTTCTTTATCCAACTGTCATCCTCCACACACATCACATGTGTCTACCACACTTCAGTCTTCTATCTTACACACATCTCATTCCTCTTACACCCAGTTTTGCATTGTCCTTCATTCACATTAGCATTAATAACACATCCAGCAAAGTATGATGGCCTCATTTCTGCCCAACCTTTATACACCTTTCACATTCAGTGCTTATGTTTAGCCTCCATTTAACACCACACTTCATACAATCCACCATTCACTGAGAGAGAGAGAGAATGAATCCCAGTGCTGCTAACAAAGGTAACAGCTCCCTAAACTTTTTACAACCCATTCTTACCCTGGCTACTGTGTATTCAGCGCACTCCCTTCCACTGTTAATTAGATCACCTTGGTAACACAAGCCATCAATTATTCCTAGGGAAAGTCCTCTGAGAATTTATTTTCAACTGCTAACCAGCACCTGTGCTGATGGCACATAAAAAAGTACCTTTCGAGTGTTGAGCCTAATGGAGGCAATGACACATGACTGAGATCTTTGGCAATATGCTGTGCTTGAGAAGAAGACCCATCATTATGGCAGATATTGGTGTCATGCAAATGACAACTGTACCAGTGGCAAGTAAAAGCACCCACTTACACTCTTGGAAGGTCATCCAGCTGTAGAAACCATGCCAAATCAGACCAGAGTCTGGTACAGCTCCTCAGCTTCTCAGCCCTGGTCAAACCGTCAAACCCATGCCAGCATAGACAATGGAGGTTAAATGACAGTGATGATGCTAACCACTCCTGTGCAATTGCTTGTATGAAGTCTTTCTCTGTCAGCTTGCCTGTGAATCTGTGAACTTTATGTGCTGCCATTGTTCATACTGGGTACCCTGTACACAAAACTCCTGAGTCCTTTTCTACAAACTGGTTCTTGTTTAATTAGTCTAGAGAGGGAAATCCAGAAGGAAATTAAATTTTGTTTGAAGACGAGCAAAGCTATCACCAAAACTTGTAATCAAACATTTTCATTTGTATGTGTGTGTGTGTATGTGTGTGTGCGTACACACGCATGTGTGAATGAAAGAACCATTACAAAGTGTCAAATTATAGTCTGATTGTTAACAGAGAAGTTGAAACAAGATTGTATGCTTTGCAATTTTATGTGAGTCTCACATGTACTACAATGTCTGATGTGCTTAATTGATAGATTTCTTTTCTGCAGAGGGAAAACATATGCTACAATGTGTTCAGCTCATCAGTTATTACTAGAGGGTGAAATTGTTTAAAGGTAAACAAAAAACAAATCACAGCGACATACTTGTTCAGCTGACACAAAAGAAATCTTAGTTCATTCACCAAAACGAACACAATGTTAATTGATATTTTTCATTGATGATGATGGTTCCAGCTATTGTGTATGAAACATCTGTTGCCAGAATTGTGAAGGTAAGTGCTATTCCCTGGAAGGCCATAGCAAATGGTGTTTTGTTTGTGAAAACTATAGGGAGGGTTTTAACTTAACAACACAACACAAACTATTCTGTGCACATTGATTTTCTTAGTTTATCAGTAATCAGCTGGTGTTTCTGTGACTAAATACACATATTGTGTTACATCGATCTCCAATGTTAGCAAGACAACTGACATCAATAATAAACGACACTAAATTATTGTGCTGAATAACAGTGTTTTATCACTATTTTGTCATGCTGATTGTCAGCATCGGTAACCTAGCTGGCATGACATTAAATCCACTACATATAAATCCACTACATATAAATCCACTACATATAAATCCACTATATACATGATTTTGTATATAAACAGTGCTCTTAATATTTGTAATCATGAATGACAGTGTGGTTGAGAAGCTTGCTTTCTAACCACATGATTTTGGGTTCAATGTCTTCTGCTGTAAGCCCAGTGTCAACCAGTGGACTTGGTATATTGAAACTGGGAGAAGCCCATCATGTGTGTTATTTCTTTACTACCCACAAGGGGCTACACACAGAGGGGACAAACAAGGACAGACAAAGGGATTAAGTCGATTATATTGACCCCAGTGCGTAACTGGTACTTATTTAATCG
>NC_068996.1:20532278-20533543 GCF_001194135.2 Octopus bimaculoides | reverse complement strand
ATTCCCAGACTGGGCGTTGTGAGTGTTTATTGAGCGAAAACACCTAAAGCTCCATAAGGCTCCGACAGGGGATGGTGGCGAACCCTGCTGTACTCTTTCACCACAACTTTCTCTCACTCTTTTTTTCCTGTTTCTCTTATGCCTGTAATTCAAAGGGTCAGCTTTGTCACACTGTGTCACGCTGAATATCCCCGAGAACTACGTTAAGGGTACACGTGTCTGTGGAGTGCTCAGCCACTTGCACGTTAATTTCACGAGCAGGCTGTTCCGTTGATTGGATCAACTGGAACCCTCGACGTTGTAAGCGACGGAGTGCCAACAACAACAATGTTTGGCCATAGGGAAATGTTACCTTACTTGGAAACAGGTGAGGGTTCACAGTAAGAAGGCCACAGAAAATCTGCATCAACAAATTCGATCTGACCCATGCAAACATGAAAAAGTAGATGCTAAATGGTGATGAACTTTAGTAGGTCACAAACGGAAGATGCTTACCAGGCATCATCAAATTTTTAACTTTTTCATTTCTCTACAGATGCAGCAATAAGACCAGCAAGGCAGATTCCAGTCTGGCATGGGAAATGAAAAGGCATGCCATGCTCAGGGTCATAAGTCATCAATCAAAGAGACTCGAACATGGCTGGGCTATTTGTGATGAAGATAGAGAAAGAGTTGGAGCCAAGGTCAAGAGAATGATACATTTTCAATAGACAAGCAGTGTTACCAGGAGGATTAGGCACATCAAGTAGATCCAAAGACAATATTAACAGCAATAACCTCAGCATGTTGATGAAGACCATTGCCAAGGAGATCAAGGCATCAGACATAGTGCCCAACGACATCAGGTATGACACAGCCAGGTAGTCGTCTCATTATGATACTGACATCAGGGCTAACGATGATTTTGTTGAATGATATGTTTCTTTGATATAGCCAGTTGAATGTATGTGCCATTTTACTGGGTGTATGTTATTTCATAATTTTCTTTGTTTGGTATCTTTGATTTTCTTTGTGTTTTGTTTTCTTCTTAATTACCTAGTGCACCCTTTATATAGGACTCAAGGGATTTGACTGAGCTTGTAGTGAATATCCCCTATAAATAGTGAGTGAACTAATACCTCATGACCTCTGTGAACTCATAGACACAACTTTACTAGGCATATGAATTAAATTTTCAACAATCAAATAGCAAGACTGTACTATGTATACATACATGTCTGTGTGTGTGTGCATATATATATATATATATATATATATATACACAC
>NC_068996.1:20529980-20530725 GCF_001194135.2 Octopus bimaculoides | reverse complement strand
TATATATATATAAATAATAATGCAGTATTAGTATTCTACCAAGACACGTTAAGTTGGATACAAAGACTGTTTTTTTATTACTAATACGGCTGATGCAACTAATAATCAATTTATGATTCAATTAGTTTCTATTCCTTATTTTTCCACAAACGATTGAACTGATATGAAATTAAGACAAACATAATGATATGCTAAAAAATTTAAATATTACGAACTAATGACCAATATCATATTTCAAACATTATTGCTTATGCCTATCCAGCAGACCTATGGTCAAAGATGCTCAACTGTGACCATAGTGTTCTTTTCTGTTTTGTTATTATCATTTTAATACAATATGTCTCTTCTAAGTATCTTTTTTTTTTTTCATCTGTTTTTAAGGTGATAGGGTAGGATTTGAGGGTGATATGGCTGCAATTCTGGAGGTGTATGTGGGTAGAGAAACCAATTCTTAAAGAATAATAATATTTGGGTTTTTTTTTTTTGTTTTAAGTACAAAATCAATAGTTTGTGTGTAGTTATAAAGAAACTATATAGTTCTCTGTATATTTTAACAAACCCATAATCATCATCATCATCATCATCGTTTAACGTCCGCTTTCCATGCTAGCATGGGTTGGACGATTTGACTGAGGACTGGTGAAACCAGATGGCTACACCAGGCTCCAATCTAATTTGGCAGAGTTTCTACAGCTGGATGCCCTTCCTAACGCCAACCACTCATATATATATATATATATATATA
>NC_068996.1:20520826-20529341 GCF_001194135.2 Octopus bimaculoides | reverse complement strand
AAAAAAAAAAAAAAAAAAGTAAATCTTTTAAGGATCTTAAGAAACAAAAAACAGAAATTCAGTATTGTGACTGTTGTGATTATAAAAGCAAGTGATAAAAGAGTGATGCACAACATATATTTATGACAAAGTTACTTAATATTGACTTAACCAATTTAGTTTGCTACAGAGTGTGTCTTTAGGTAAACACATAAAAAATAGGCTCTAAAGAAAAGTTCACAGATCTTTTCTGTTACTTGAACATGAAATTGTCTAAAATAGTTGTATCAGTAAATTGGTTCCTAGAATCATAGCTTGTGAGATTTCTGTGGGGACAAGGGAATGGCAAGAGTTGTTTAAATATATTCCATTTTTGTATTTTCTCATTCTACTATCAGGGATAATTTCAAGTGCAGCTTCTAGAAAATTGAACAAGATTTTGATGGTTAAATATAAGACACATCTATCTACTGCATGTTTTTCTTTATTTATTTTCAATAGCTACATATTAAGAAGAAAGTATGGGCAAGCATGAAAAGATTGCACTAATGGAAGGTTAAAGGTACCAACTGTCTTGTCATGGAAATATCATTTTCCCTACAATGGTGATGATATACACTGTACTTTGATTCTTGCACTCACCTGAACATACTTTGATTAATATTTAATTCACAGAAGGTGCATGAGCTGGCCGAAGTGTTAGCACACCAGGCAAAATGCTTAGCAGTATTTTGTCTGTCTTTGCATTCAGAGTTCAAATTCCGCTGAGGTCGACTTTGCCTTTCATCCTTTTGGGGTCGATAAATTAAGTACCAGTTACGCACTGGGGTCGATGTAATCGACTTAATCCCTTTGTCTGTCCTTGTTTGTCCCCTCTATGTTTAGTCCCTTGTGGGCAATAAAGAAATAAGAAACTAAAAGAAGCCCATCATATATGTGTGTGTGTGTGTGTGTGTGTGTGTGTGTATCTATTTATTTATTATGTGTGTGTCTTTGTCTTCCCTCACCATCACTTGACAACTGATGTTGGCGTGCTTATGTCCCCGTAAAAGAGACTGACAGAAGAAGTACTAGGATTCCAAAGAATAAGTCTTGAGGTTGACTACAACCTTTTAAGCTGGTGCTCCAGCATGGCTGTAGTGAAATGACTAAAACGTGTAAAAAAATAAACTTTTCTTATTTTCAGATATGTACTTGCCTGGAAAGCTGATTTGATCTGAGACCATATATTAACCTTCCAAAAGAACACAAAAACTTTACTTAAACATTTACTATTTGGTGTTAATATTTTCATCACATCTACTTCAACTGCAGTGGAATTGTGTCAGCAACCAGGTTGTAGTTAATGCAATGAAAATCTTTGATACCAAATAATGTTTCAAGTGAAGTTAAACAGTCTTTGTGCATTTCTGAATGGATATGTGCCCTCTACATGTCATTGTCTTAGTTTCTTATATCAGTGTAATAATGCTGTTACTGTGGCTTAAAGGATAGGAACAAAAAGTCATAAGGATGATGTGTAGGGGTGTTTGGAAATCATTTGAAGTAGCCAAAAGAAAAACAAAAATCCTAATGTGGGACATGTGGGGCCCATTTTGTGTAGAAAATATGATTTTCATTATAAATTATTTCATTTATTTAATATAAAAAAATAATTATGGCTTCTCTGCTCTCTGCTTCTATGATGTGGCAGGCATGGATACATCAAGAGGTTCTGTATTATAAGAGCAGTAAATATAGCAAAATGTATTGTGCTATAACAATATTATAAACATTGGAAAGCCTAATGATGTAGAAGTAAAACATTTTTATACTATGTATTACCTTCCATACTGTTAGGCTTCTAACCATGGGTTGCATGATTAGACAAAATCCAACAGGTCAGAATAACACGTCTTGTTCCAGTGTCTGTTTTGACATGTTTTCTACAGCTGGAAGCCCTTCAAACACTTAATAGAATGTACTGAGTGCTTTTTAAGTGGCATCAGCACTTGTGAGGTTATCATGCAGCCCACAAAACTATAAAAACACCCTGTGCTGGAGAGGAAAAATAAGAGATAGAGCAATTGTTTTATGTCCAGATATGGAGAGGTTAAAATATGATGGGAAGAGTAGAGATAGGTTTGCTGTAGAAGAGATTCATGGCTACTTCACATTTTAACATGAGGTATGGGGAAGGCTGGAATGCTACCCTAAAGAGAGGTAAATATGGTGATGGTGAGATGGAGGGACATATCCCCATAACAACATGTCCAATATGATGAATAGAAGACAGCACGAAGACAGGAGAATTGGGGATGATAGATAAAGTTACAATAGTGTGGAGGGAAGAGTGAGAGATGGATATAAGTATCAGGTGGAAGTGGTTAGAAGTATATCAGAAGTGAATGGTGAAAGTGAAAGGCAGCGAGCTGGCAGAAACGTTAGCACGCCGGGCGAAACGCTTAGTGGTATTTCGTCTGTCTTTACGTTCTGAGTTCAAATTCTGCTGAGGTCAACTTGGCCTTTCATCCTTTCGGGGTCGATTAAATAAGTACCAGTTACACACTGGGGTTGATATAATCGACTTAATTCATTTGTTCCCTCTGTATGTAGTCCCTTGTGGGCAGTAAAGAAATAAGAAGTGAATGGTGAACAGGAGTCAAGGTAATCAAGGGTAAATATGAACATGGAGACAAGAAAGATGACAAGTAGGAGATGTTCAGAGAAGAAGTGGTGAATAGCAGTAAAAAAGTGGTGACATGAAATAGTGGCAAAAAAACTTGCATCTCAACTAGATGGCACCTTGGGCAAGAGTCTTTTATTATAACTGCAGGCTGACCAAAGCCTTATAAGTGGATTTGGCAGACAGAAACTGAAAGAAGCCCATTGAGTGTGTGTGTGTGTGTCTTTACATTCCTGTGACTTAGCAGTTTGGCAAAGCAGACTTATGAAATAATTACAGGCTTAAAAAAAAAAAAAAAAGGGACTGGGGTCAGTTCATTCGACTAAAAATTCTCCAAGGCAGGGCCCCAGCACAGCTACTGTCTAAATAGTAGGTTCTAATTTCATAACTTACATCAGCAAAATAATAATGGATACAAGAGTGATAGGGACATGAGGAGTAGGGTTAAAGATTGCTATAGTGTAGGTGGATAAAACAGGAATGGGGGTGGGCAATAGTAAAAATAGGTGGGATGTGACTATGGGCTTAGGGAAGGAGCTCAGTTGTCCAAGTAGGAAGAAGAGGAGATGGAAATGCAGTGGTAGACTTGACAAAATCATTGGGTAAGGACTCTAGTTGTATGCATACACAGATGTACCATATAGCGTTCAAATTACCCTGCCACATGTAAAGCTTTATTCATATTGTTTTGAATAAATCATGCATTATCTCATAGCTTTTAGATTTGGATGAGGTTATTGTCTATTTTTTAGAATGGCATTGTAGGGTAGGTATGAGAGGTTAGATCAGGCCAGTTTGAACATAAAACAGGAAGCATATTTTGGCTGGATATGGCCAGTTTAAATAGCAGAGTAATAATATTTCCTGAAACATTAATCATTCTTTCAAGAGTCTTCTCAATTTAGCTTTATGGGACTTAGCTGCAATGACAGGGTGTGTAATCCTCTGGATCACCCGTTGGACAAAGTGTAGCATCAATAAAAAGTGTCCCTATCAGCATTGTTTTATATCTCAAAGGAAGACATGGAATGGCAGAATAAACAGAAGAGACATGCTTTTTACTACACACCAAAGCTGAAGAGATTCCCCTGTGGCTATTGACACTGTAGTAAAATGAATTAAACACACATAAGGACATACTGAGTGAACTGGAGAAAGAGGAAGAGAAGTGAGGGGGGGGGAAAGAGGGACAGATTTCAAAGAAACCAAGATGGTTGCATGGATACAAACATACTTAGCACTAACATAATATTTAAAAAAAATTACTTTTGCATGAATGTCTGATGGACATTAGTGAGGGTTTGTACATTGTGGTGTATAGTAATACATTTACAGCTAATTCAGCAATAAATATTGTTCACCAATAAATAAATAAATAAAAATATGGAAGGAGGGGCAGTAATTAAGATAGAAATATTTAGTAGTGAAATAATAAGAAATAACATTGACTTTGGGATTAAGAGAGAAAAAAGCGGAGATTGGAAGGCAGTAATGTTCAGCTTTGGTGTCAAGGAAAGGCAAGTCACTCAACACACTGACATACTTGTTAACTGTGGATTATTTTTATTGTTGTAAAAAGAGAAAGCAATAATATGTGAGAGAGAGAGAGAGAGAGAGAGAGAGAAAGAGAGAGAGAGAGCAATGAAGTGTGTAAAAGAGAGACAGACAGACATAGAGATAGAGAGCGTGAGCAAGACAAAGTGAATATGGAAGAAACAGAGAGATAGATATAGGGGGGAAATAGAGATAAAAGAGAATAAAATCATGAACGCTAAAAGTGAAGTGTTGACTGTTTATAGTATTATTACATACATTGACTGCCACATTTCAAATATGATAAGTAGGTGTTTATAATTAATTACATAAACATTATGCCACAGATATAACAGATGGGTTATGCTGACATTATCTTTTTTACGTCCACACAGGTCCATTGTGCTCTACTAGTTGCTTTGATATGGTTTCTATGGCTGGATGCCTTTCCTATTGCCAACCGCTTTACAGAATGTACTGAATAATGCTTCAAGGCACCAGCATGTAGCTCACAAGACTAAAATCTCCTTTGAGTGGAGTTACAAAAAAGATGCTGAGAGATCATATGCTAAAATATGAAAGGGGACAGAACAGGTTTCTTGCTGTAGGGGAATGTCATGACTACTCAAATAATGGAAGTGAGGGTGGGAGTGGCAAGGGTGGAATTGGAAAGAGAGATAAAGTAGGGGTGATGAGGTGTCAGGGTGGACTTTTATGGTATAAGGTGAATAAAAGTGAATGGGGACAGAACTGGAAGGGTGAACGGGTAGTGGTTGCAAATATGTATGGAGAGAGTGTGGGATGGTGAGAGACAGGGAATGGATGAGGGGTGAATATAATAAATGGTGAACAAGGGTTATGACAAATATGAGTTGAATAAAAAAAGGTAGGGGAGAGTGAGTGATGACTGTAGAAATTGGGTAGTATTGAAAGGTGGATGTAGTGAATGGTGGGCAAGAACAAAAGAATGATCAATGATACATGAGATGGAGAGGAAAATAAGGGAGGTTAGGTGATGGACTGATGGCACAGAAAGAGGTGAAAAGCAATACAATACTATAATATATTAGATGAGAATAACGAATGAGAGAAAGGGAGATGACATGCGGATAAGTAGGTTGCAAGAAGGTAAAGGGAGAGGCAAACATAGTACATGGGGGGAGACAGTGAAAGATGTATGGTGAATGAGGAGGAGAGATAATTTGGTAACACAGAAGTATGATCCATATAAATGTGAGTGGAGAGGAACAATGTGAAGAACGAAGGATGTAATACGCAATTTTGCTCTGAATTACAACAGCTGAATACTGCAGTTAGGCAGGTGATGGAAGGACCAATGACAGAGAGATGACAGATCATGGGGAAGGTTTTAGAACAAATTTGGGCATGGGGCCCAGGAATGTATGTGTGTATTTACACACACACTTGCTTCCAGAATCTCAGTTTTGCCAGAAACTATCTACTCCCTAAAAGAATCCGGCAGATTTGAGGAAATCTATTTCCTGTGTGTTCTTAGCATTTATTGCACTTGAGCAAATGCTATAAACAAAGTCTACTTTCTCTGTTAATCTTCAGCAGTGATTTCACTGCACCTTTTGTGAGTTCATAGCTTTGGAATTTATACCTATACCATTGCATATTGAACAGGGCCATTGTTCTGAAAGGATTAGTAGTTTAACATTTTCCCCTTTACTAGAAGTCTGGTCTTCACAAAAGCAAGTTTGCTCTTTAAGGCCCTTTGATTTCAGGTTTTGCTGCCAAACCTGAAATTTCTTTTCTAATTCTACAGCAAACTAGGAAATAAGAATGAGGTCATTCAGTATATACTAGTTCCCAAGAGCAACTTGTCTTAGATTCCTTTGTTATAACTTGGAAAACTATGATGAGTGGGAGGGGACTAAGAACCAAGCCCTGGTGAACTTTTACCTGCACATTAAACCTATCATTGTAATCATTGTTGACTCTCACCTTACTTACAGCACCCCTGTACATGGTTTGGATGGCTCTAACAAACCATTTGTCTACCACTAGCTATCTCACAAATGACAAGTAGGTATATAGAGTCAATTACATCAACACAATGTCACAAATATATTACTTAACTAGGAATTACAATCATTTAATTATACTTTTAAGATATAAAAAGTCATACATTGATTTTTTTAACATTTAAGAAGCTATATAAAAGACCAAACCTGAGAAGAAGAACATAAGTTTGGAATCAAAACTTTTATGTGATTGCTCAACAAGCTCAAAAAGTTGCCAAATTCTCTTAAATCATAAAAAAAAAACAGGCAGGAAACATCAATCTATGTAGTCTCAGATATACAAAAATATTGGAATGGCTACCAACCACATGGTTCGGGTTCAGTCCCATTGCGTGGCACCTTGGGCAAGTGTCTTCTACTATAGCCTCAGGCTGACCAAAGCCTTGTGAGTGGATTTGGTAGACGGAAACTGAAAGAAGCCTGTCGTATATATGTATATATATATATCTATGTGTGTGTGTTTGTGTGTCTGTGTTTGTCCCCCTAGCATTGCTTGACAACCGATGCTGGTGTGTTTACGTCCCCGTAACTTAGCGGTTCGGCAAAAGAGACCGATAGAATAAGTACTAGGCTTCAAAAAGAATAAGTCCTGGGGTCGATTTGTTCGACTAAAGGCGGTGCTCCAGCATGGCCACAGTCAAAAGACTGAAACAAGTAAAAGAGTAAAAGAGAAAGAGAGAGTAGAGACAAAGCTGGAACCCCCTTTGATCATAGATCAATATTAATGTGGGACACACACACACAAGGCATGGATATTATTATCACCTGCTTACTGAGTAATTTTAATGGTGTTCACTGTCAATAACATTCAGACCACACACCAGTTTTTTTTCTGCATATATCCTGTTTGGGTACAGAAAGAGAGAGAGTATGCATGTGCGTGTTCTGTGTCAAGGTGGAAAGTTCAACCCAGAGAGGAGAGGCAGTCCTTTGCTTGTAAGAAGAGCACACATGCTTAGATTTCAACATTTATATCAGTTGCTGTGATAGTGCACACTATTAACAAAAGAGGTCAGATTTGGTTGTTGAAATAGTAGCAAGACACAATTAAAAAAGAAATGTTGGTGGATAAGTGACATAATGGAAAAATATGAAAAATTTCAAAATGAAAATAAGCATTGCAGAAGCAAGTTCAGCCATCAAATTTGTGACTCATATGGCATGGTAATTAACCACAGAATAGGTACTTCTTAAAGACCTTTCTACACAGCTCAATAAGGTGTATACCTGTTGAATAGATATATACCTATATATAGAATAGTATGACGATAATGATGAGTGCATGTCTGTATCTGTTGAAAAGACACACATGTCTACATAACAGAGTAAGCTAATATACCTATTGAACAGACACACCCATCTACACAGCCTGATGTATACCAGTTGAATAGACATACACCCATCTACATGACATAGCATGATGTATGCCTGTTCAACTGACATACACCTATTACATCTATCTACACAATAGAATATGGTGTATAGCTGTTGAATAGACATACATCTATCTATGCAGCACAGCAAGGTGTATACCTGGCAAACAGACATAGACTAATCTACACAGCATGGTGCATATGTACTGAGAGACATACACCCATCTACACAACACAGCATGATATATTTCTATCAATAGACATACACCTATTTATAGAGTAGAGTGTATACCAGTTGAATAGACATACACCTATCTACAATGTAGGTATATACATGTTTAATAGACATAAACTTATTAACACAGCATGATGTATATCTGCTGAATAGATATACACACCTACCTACACATAAGCTACTAGAAAGCTGAGGAATGATAAGTGATGAGTGTTTAATTAGTTGTTAGTGAATGGTTTGAATGTTCAGCACAGACAAAATTTCTTAAAGACTAACAACTTAATAAGAAAGAGAATATTCAGTTGACCATTTTTAATACCTTGAAATCTGAGAAACTTCAATAGGTGCAGGAGTGGCTGTGTGGTAAGTAGCTTGCTTACCAACCACATGGTACCGGGTTCAGTCCCACTGCGTGGCACCTTGGGCAAGTGTCTTCTACTATAGCCTCGGGCCAATCAAAGCCTTGTGAGTGGATTTGGTAGACGGAAACTGAAAGAAGCCTGTCGTATATATGTATGTGTGTTTGTGTGTCTGTGTTTGTCCCCCACCATCGCTTGACAACCGATGCTGGTGTGTTTGCGTCCCCATAACTTAGCGGTTCGGCAAAAGAGACCGATAGAATAAGTACTAGGCTTCTAAAGAATAAGTCCTGGGGTCGATTTGCTCGACTAAAGGCGGTGCT
>NC_068996.1:20512292-20520297 GCF_001194135.2 Octopus bimaculoides | reverse complement strand
ACACACACACACACACACACATATATATATACTAGCAGAAACGCCTGGCATTGCTCGGGATTAAAATGGCATAGTTTGTATATAATATATTACAGTTATGTTGAAACAGGTGATATGGGAAAGTGCAGCATTGACAACAAAACATTTGTGGAGTAAATGATGGGTTAATTCGACTAAGCAACATGCTATGCATCCGTTTGGAGTATTTCAGGCCCTAACCTGTCATGGAAATTTGGAGGTGGGGGTTATGTGATTTTTGAATGCACCAAAAAGCTGTCAGTGGATATACTCTCTTTTGCAGCAGTCGGCGCTGTGTCTAACACGACCCATCATCTGAAATGTTGACACTTCCTTCGGATTTGTTGTCCTACATCACTCATAAAGTAAATTTGGAGGAACTGTGGTTGTTCATTTACGGGTAATAGGGAACCAATGAGGTGATAGACTTGCCCTTGAACTTTGACGTCATCGTAAATTCATGGGATGGATCATATCTGAAAACAGCTTCAGGAGTTGTGAAGAACGAATTTGTACGTAGTCTGTTTCTGAGAGTTATTCTATTGAACCTCTGTCTAATCATTAAAACATTGATTTAATGATCCAGCATTAAGTGCTGCAACATGCATTTGCTGATCTTGAGTAAAATCTCATCTAGCTTCTCTCTTCAGACTCTTGCCTTCGGTTTCCTACAATCCTCCTTGCTTTATACTTGTTTCTGGAGAGATTACGTCTTTTCTTTGGTGGCATATTTTTCCCAATATTGTAAACTAAAAATTATGAACATAGAAATTATACATTAATTCCTATTTTTGTAAGCAGTTGTATCCATAAAAATTTTATTTGAAGAGAGCAGAAATTGAAAGAAGAGGAAGTGAAAAGAACAGAGAAAGAAAGTGAAAGATGTATGTATGTCTATATGAAATAGATGTGCGTGCATGCGCATGCTTGTGCGTGTGTATGTAAGGGAGAAAGAGGGCGAGAAAGAGAGTGAGTGTGTGAAGGTGTGTGTTGTGATGATTGATGTCTTTTAAAGTACACACACATGCAGAAAATGTGATGTCATCATATAAAATTTTTACGATAGCTGATTTATGGAAAAGATTATGTTAAATTTTTGAAATGCAAATATGTGAATGGAAATTAAGTCTAATTTGTTGCCAAAATAGTACTGAATCTTTCGATACCCCATACATCAAAATCTGTAACTCGGTTTTGGAAAGCATAAGGAATATATAATATATAGGACAGTATCTCACATAACAATACAGATGTAATACTGAAATAGTGTAAGAGATAACAGATTGCTCTGGGCTCGCATTAGGCAAGAAGTTGAAAATTCTTTTGGGTCCATGACACTGCATGGACCTTGCCTTTTGTATTTGATGCCTGTTGCTTTAAGTATTTTATTTATATTATATATATATATATACATATATGTATAAGTCAATGAGAGAGACCTCTATATGGTAGCTAGACCTGGTAGAAATAGCAGCCAAATCTCCCTCAAAACATTCTACTGTCTTAATCCGACAATTCTGGCTATTATGTAGTTTGAATGAGAAACTGTAACTAAAGATTAAGATTATTAACCCCACAGAGAGAGGAAAGAAGAGAGACAGCATAGCGACGGTTTTAGCTGACTGTCATCCTGTACTCCCCTTGTTGCTAGTGAAATGGTATGTGCCGACTGTCTGAGCAACTGGTTGTTTTAATGGCGGAACAGGACATAAAGATTACAAAAATAGCAATTCTCACTTTGAAACTAACAATTTTGGAAATCTTTTTAGATTACGGAACGCCCCGCTCTCTCATGTATCCAAGTTTTAAATTTCAGTGTGATAGGATGAACAATACTCAAGTTATAAGTGCACAGACAGACAGACAGAACGAATTTTATATATTAAGATATATATCATCAAACTAATACACTGGCTTGTTGTCCCCACACCTGTCTGTCTTTTGTTTTCTGTACATTTGAACCATATATATATATATATATATATATATATATAAATAAATTAGTGTACATTTAAACACAAGAGGTGAGCCATAACAGGTCGCCTTACATATTAGAAGGAACAGTTAAAAAGTCCAAACTACAGTTAAGAGCAATTTCGAAGGGAATGAAAAATAAAAACATTTACCATGTCTTACAGCTGGGCCTTAGGTTTCAAACTTTAATTAGCAAATAAAATAATTTGCCAAGGCGAAGCTCTCATCAGCGGTTACGCCAAACATTAACATATAAATTAGAGACCAAATAACATGTGCCTCATCCTTATATATTATAATTTTTCAAATCCTCCACGCAAGCGCAGTTTCAATTGGTGGCAAATAAAAAATTTGATTAAACTTCAGAAATTGCTAAAATCATTTCTTAAAATTAATTTAGGGTAGGAAAAATTATGGAAATTTTTTTTATTAGTGGCCTAGCATGTATACAAAGTCAATAGACATATTTTTCATATAAAAATTAGCCTATATTTAAACACAAAAGAGGTGAGCCTTAAAAGGTTGCCTTACATACTAGAAGGAACAGTTAAAAAGTCCAAACCACAGTTAAGAGCAATTTCAAAGGAAATGAAAAATAAAAACATTTCCCATGTTTTAGGTTTCAAACTTTAATTAGAAAATAAAATAATTTGCAAGGTTCAGGAAGCACAAAGTACACTACTGCACTACCTCTCTGTCCAATTTCCTCCTCACAACATCCCCACCACCCATCATCTCTCTAACTGTTCTGCTGCTGTAATTAAATATGAGCAGAGCTGCATACATCACCAACTTTTCTCCCCAATAACACTTATCCTGCTCACTACCTGGAACCATTTCACTTGCTCCATCTTTCATTCTTAATATGTCCTCTCCACGCATTATATATTGATCAGTTTCCTAAGCCACCAAACTAACTCTCCTCCACAACCATATATCTGTCCTTCTCTTATTTACTGTGTCTGCCCAACATACAGCCTATCCAAGTACATATCTCTATATCTCTCCTACCTTCTGCCAACTCATATATTGTTAGCCACACACTCATTTCTACAGCTATCACCTACTCTTACCCATCTCACTGCTTATCATCCCTCAACATTTGTTCTTCATTATATTCACCTCTCACCCATTTCCTCTCTCTAACCACATCTCACTCTCCCATACACTTTTTATTAATACCTGTCCTCACCTACTTTTACTTACCCTGTCTTAAGGATTCACCCAGACACCTCATCCCCACTATTTTTTATCTATTCCTAGATCCACTCTGGCCAACCCCACCCTATCTTCTACAATTTGAGTAACCATTTAGTTCATCTATAGTATGAAATCTGTTCTCTTCTGGCCCTTTATCTCTCACTGGTCTTTTCCCTCATTCCATAACATAAATCCAACTCCCTCTCACACATTCATATATGTGTATTTATCCTCCTCTTTTAGTTTATCTCCCATGTCAGCATGGGTTGAATGGTTGGTTTGACAGGTCTGGTGGGTCATAGAGCAGTGTTTGAAAGTCTGCTTGTAAGAGAATACTGGGATTCCACCATACACAAACTTCTGCCTTGGTGTTTTCTGCTGTGCTTATACACATCCAGCACATGTCAATACAGCAAAATTTATGTGGCTGGAAGCCCTCTTATATGGCTGGATGTCAACCTCTTTAAAGAAAATAGTTGGTACTTTTTTTTTATTGTTGTGGCACACCAGCACTTGTGAGGTCACCATGTAACTTGCAAGAGAAAGATCTCCATTGACTGAGTGGAGCTACAGTAGAGAAGGAGGCAGCATTATGTTATATGAGGAGTTGGTCCTGAACAGAATGACTTTCTTCCTGTAGAGGAGATACGGGGGTTGCTTACATTCAACAAGAGTGGGTATGAGTAACTGGGGTGGAGCTGAAAAGAGAGAGAAAGATGTGGGGACAAAGTGTCGAGATGGGGGCACTGGAGGAAGAAGAATAGGAGAAATTATTTGTAGAAGTTGCAAGAGTGTATATAGAAAGCATGGGATGGTAAGAGACAGGAACTAGTACAAATATACTGAAGATGAACAAGGGTTGAAATGGGGGGAGTTAATGATAAATATGAGATGGTGAGTAGGGGGTGAGTAGATGATGACTAGAGGTGGGGAGGGCTTGAAGGGTGAATGTAGTGAATGGTGGAAGGATGTTACCTCTTACTCTCTCCATACACTGTGTCTTTCCACTTAAACTTTTCCAACCTACTCACCCATATGTCACCCCACCTCTCTTTCACTCTTCTCTTGTCTACTGTATAATTACTATTTTGCTTCTCCTCTCCATTCTGTATCACCAGTCAGCACCTGCACATCATCCTAAACTCCTGCCCCATCCCCAAACAGACAGACAGACACACGCAAATACACACACTCAGGCATGTAAATTTTATCTATTGTATATCAATGTCTACTGCACATGCTCTGTATTTACTCTTGGTATGCACTGGATATATATATAAGCACAGCACAAAACACTGAAGGCAGAAGTATGTGTATAGTGGAGTCCTGATTTTTTATACAAGCGGATACACACACAGAGTCTATACATGTTCCCAGTGGAACCAATATGTGTGTGTGTGTGTGTGTGTGTGTGTGTGTGTGTGTGTGTCACAAACTAAACATCCAATTATGAACAATACTAAATATTCATTTAGACAGAACCTATTAGATTACAAAAGTGAGTACAATATGAAATAGCCACATGTGTATATCTCATCAAATACAACAGCAGCAGGAGTAGTAGTAGCACTGGTGGTGGTGGTGGTAGAAATAGTAGAAGTAGCAGCATCATATTAAAATTATATTGACTTATTACACAATATTTATCTATTCAGGAAGAGGTGTTTATTGCTATTTTATCATTGTATTTTCTTTTTGTTTCCACCATATGTACTTGATTTTGTAAAGTGAACAGATCAACAACAAACATTCCAAGTCCATTTTCCTTGCTCCAGCAGTGGTTGTTAACTGTACAAGCCCCATGCTACCTGTCTTCTTCATTTTGCCCTATCTTCAGCATCCTTCCCAGGATAGGAACAACAATTTCAGTTCAAATTACATTTTCATTAATTTTTCTCAAACTATAATTAACTGCTCCCCCACCCCCCAATTTTTTCTTCACAAAGTAGGATAGAAGCAGTAAATAAATTTAAAAATATTAAAATGTAAATAACTATTGCCTAATCCTTTTAATTGTTCTAGAATGAAGAAGGACAAACAATACAAAAATAATGTTAATTATAATTGAAATTATATCGCTATCAGTAAAAGCACCAGCTTCAGCAGTCAATCCTCAGGTTGATAAAAATACCAAACTTGCTTTCAATTCAGTTTTTGTGCCTTTCCTTACCTATCGTCATAAATGTTGGATAATGACCAAAAGTGAACGAAATAGGGGTCCTCTGAAGGACCACTGGAGTAATGTTATGTGATAAAGTAACATTTATCAGGGAGTCTCTTCAGGTCAAGCCAATGCTTCTCTGCAATGAGACGACACAGCTTTGGTACCAGAGGATTAGATTGTCACAGGAAATAATTACAAAATGGATTCTTCAAGCTGAGCCAAATGGCAGTAGACTCAAGAATGAGAGGGTTGGATAATACCCATGGTTGGTCATACTTTGGAATCCAGCTGGAAAAGTGTAATGACAGTTACTTCTGATAGGATCCTATGTAAAAACATGATGGAAGACCTTACTCCCATGACTCCCAACAATAGTGAGCGGTCAAGATGGATATCTCCATCTTAACAAACGAGTAAAAGTATAAATATATTGGTTTCAAATTTTGCAACACAGCCAGCAATTTGGGGGCAAGGGCTAAGTCAATTACATCGACACCATTGTTCAGCTGGTAATTATTTTATTGACCCCCAAAAGGATGAAAGGCAAAGACAACCCCGGCAGCATTCTGCCTGGCGTTCTAAAGATTCTGCCAGCTCTCCACTATAATAAAAATATAGACATATTGGAAATTTTAACCCTGTTTCGGCAACAGATTAGTCTTGCTTTATAAACTGAGCACAAACACACTGATTTCAATAAAGAGCATATGTCCTATACATAACTTTAAAAGTCAGGATGGAATGCTTTTAATCACCAGTCTTCTCCAGCTAGATGCCCTTCCATATGCCAACCATTTTACAGTGTATACTGGATGCTTTTTTTTTTCACGCCACCAGCACTAGTGAGGTCATCATGCAGCCTATGAAACCTGAGGGGATGGGCTTTATGCTAGCAGATGAGGGTTAAGGTATGAGAGAAGGGGGTGGAACAGAGTAGGTCAAGTTGCAGGGAAACAACATAGCCACTTGTATTTAAGAGAAAGTTAGAAACAAATCTGTAGTAGTAGAAGTGAGTGGGTACAGAGAAGGCAGGAGTGGGTGGGAGTGTTTAAGCATGTGGGGAAGAGATAGGGGAGATGAGAGAGCGGAGATAGGTAATGGGTAGAGTTGAAAGGTGGGGGACAGCCAATGGTGCCTAAATTGGGGAAGTAGAGAGATGCAAGAAAAGCAGGGACACAAGAGAGAGATGATGTGCTTGGACAGGCTACAAAAGAGGAGAGAGAGAGAGAGAGAGAAAACGAGCCAGGCACAGTGCATGAGGATAGAATTCAGTGGTCCACTGTGGGGATGTAGTAGATCAATATTGAAGGATGAGAGTGTGGTATCAGGAGGGTATTAGGTGGATAGCTGCAGTAGAAGAGGCAGGGATGAAGGGGGAGCTTGGGTGAAGTGTCAATTCCATGTACCTATATAATATGTACAACCACAGTGCTTCCAGATGTCAGTTTCATCACAGTGGGCAAGTCATCTTGACTGCATATCACCAAACATCCCAGTCCTTTGTCATCTTTTCCATGAGACTCTGGACCCTGAGGTCAGGTTTTACCACTTTGTCCCATGTCTTCTGGTGTCTTATTGTCCACAAGCTCCAGCCACAAGTAGTGATCAACATTTCTTTATACAGCTGTTCTCATGCACATGCATCTGTTAATACCAGCAGTCTTCTTGTGCACTACATCTGATTCCTCTTATGCCAGTTTTTAACTCAGCAACTTATACTATATTGTTTATGCACATTCACATTTCATATCCAACAAAGCATGCTCACTTCATTTATTTCCAGACTACTCAAACCCTCTGTTTTCAAGGCCCATATCTCATTACCATACAGCATTGCATTTCTAATACAAGCATCATACAAACTGCTCTCCACACTATGGGAAAAGACCAGCCACCAACCTTGCCGATAACATCTCTCAGGTAACAAAATGTAACAACTACATCTAGTGAGTCATCCAGGTATTCAAAGGAGTCTAATTTTGGTGAGTTCATTGAACATACTGCTCCAGTGCATCTTTCACGTATAAAGTTTATGTTATTCATTTGTCTATCTGTAACTGTAGTTCATAGCTTACATTGTGTATAGCATATGGAGTTTATACCTATTCATTTTCTGCATATTGAGCAAAGTTATTTTCCTGAAGATACCAAAGTCCTGTCTTCTTTCCTACAAAACCTTCAATTTTGTTAAGTTTACCTTAAAAGATTCTGATTCTAAGTTTAGCTCTTATGCCTGGAAACCTATTCACAAATGTTTATACATAAAGACATTTAAATCTATACACACATGTATGTACAAATAGACATAGAAATCTATTCGTGCACACACACATCATCATCATCATCATCATCGTTTAACGTCCGCTTTCCATGCTAGTATGGGTTGGACGATTTGACTGAGGGCTGGTGAAACCAGATGGCTACACAAGGCTCCAATCTAATTTGGCAGAGTTTCTTCAGCTGGATGCCCTTCCTAACGCTAACCACTCCGAGAGTGTAGTGGGTGCTTTTACGTGCCACCGGCCCGAAGGCCAGTCAGGCAGTACTGGCAACAGCCACGCTCAAAATGGTGTATTTTACGTGCCACCTGCACAGGAGCCAGTTCGGCGGCACTAGCAACGATCTCGCTCGAATGTCTTTACACGTGCC
>NC_068996.1:20510061-20511738 GCF_001194135.2 Octopus bimaculoides | reverse complement strand
TGATGCTTCGTAAGTTCAACTTTTCTCTCAAGGTACTTACGCTCTGTCTAGTATGCACACTGACATTACACATCCATCGGAGCATACTGGCTTCATTCCTTGCGAGCCTACGCATGTCCTCAGCAGTCACGGCCCATGTTTCACTGCCATGAAGCATGGCTGTTTGTACACATGTATCATACAGTCTGCCTTAGTCGCCAGCAGAGGTAAGAGCTCTCTGAACTTTGCCCAGGCTATTCTTATTCTAGCAGCTACACTTTCAGCGCACCCACCCCCACTACTAACTTGGTCACCAAGATAGCGGAAGCTATCAACCACTTCTAGTTTTTCTCTCTGGAATGTGACAGAAGTTGTTTTCTGCACATTCACAATGTTTATAGCTCCTGAACATCTGCTACAAACGAAAACTAACTTCCTAGTTAACCTTCCTTTGATATTGCTGCACCTCTTATGTGTCCATAGCTTGCACTGGGTGCATCTTATAGAGTTTCTACCTACGCCTTTTCTACAGATCGAGGAGTATAAAGAGAGAGAGAGAGAGAGACCTATAAACCTGCTCACACATGTAATCACTAAGATACAAAATATATAATAGGCATAGTTTTTAAAACAGTTTATAAGTTTTTGCTAACTTATAAACCTATATAGGTGTAGGAGTGGCTGTGTGGTAAGAAGCTTGCTTCCCAACCACATGGTTTCGGGTTCAGTGCCACTGCATAGCACCTTGGGCAAGTGTCTTCTACTATAGCCTCAGGCCAACCAAAGCCTTGTGAGTGGATTTGGTAGACAGAAACTGAAAGAAGCCCATCGGATATATATATATATATATATATATGTATATGCATGTATGTATATGCATGTATGTATTTGTTATTTGTGTCTGTGTTTGTCCCCACCACCATCAAGTGACAACCAATGTTGGTCTGTTTATGTCCCCATTACTTAGCCGTTTGGCAAAAAGAGTCTGATAGGATAAGTACTAGGCTTGCAAAGAATAAGTCCTGAAGTTGATTTATTCAACTAAGGTGGTGCTCTAGCATGGCCACAGTCAAATGACTGAAACAAGTAAAGGAATCTAATTAAAGTGGAAAAATTACCAGAAAAGCCATTTCTATTAATTTTTTTTTTCAAATATATAATACTATACCAAGAACTATCTATTTCTTATTCTATATATAACTATGTACATATATCTTTGTGTGTGTGTGTGTGTGTGTGGCTGTGGAGTTAGGAAAGTTTTGAAACTCTGATTCCAGGTTTAGATCCACTGCATGCATCTTGGACATATGTCTTCTAATATAAACCCCAAAGCCAAAAATACCTCATAATACAATGTCATACACACAAATTCTGTTCAGAGGCCGCGCGTGTGTGTGTGTGTGCGCACACATATATATGCTTTTCTTTATCACTCACCACTTCAGCATCAGAATTGGTTAGCTCACACCACCACAATTGAGCAGTAAAAAAAAAAAAAAAATTCCAAATATAAATCAAGTACTAAGGGTTGATTTGTTTAACTGATCCCTTCAAAGAAGGGTCACAGCATGGTCAGAATTCAATAAAAGAAAAAAGTGATTGAGAGATAGAAACACAGGGCCAGACAATCAAGCATACAAACAAATGAATATACAGGTCCACGGATAGAGATGTTGTTGTTGGCACTCCGTCGCTTAC
>NC_068996.1:20502873-20509825 GCF_001194135.2 Octopus bimaculoides | reverse complement strand
AAGCAGGAAGTAAGAGTGAGAGAAAGTTGTGGTGGAAGAGTACAGCAGGGTTCGCCACCATCCCCTGCCGGAGCCTCGTGGATCTTTAGGTGTTTTCGCTCAATAAACATTCACAACGCCCGGTCTGGGAATCGAAACCGCGAGTCCGCTGCCCTAACCACTGGGCCATTGCGCCTCCACACGGATAGAGATAGACAGATGGATAAACACAAAGACATATAGATAAATAAACAGACTGACAATCAGATAGACAGGCGAATAGATGGATAATAATAGACAGACAGACAGATAGATATGCAGACAGATAAACAAGCAGGTAGGGAGACAGATACACACACAAACACACATAAAACATTTTAACAATATCTAACAAAGCTGGACAAATAAGAATGCAATGTCACCAGCTTAGAACAAATACAAAAACCACCCCAACTCACTATTATTTTCATCACAATAACTATAAAATATGGTATATATATAAAAAAAAAAGTATCACACATCTTTTCATGAACCTCTTGGTTTAATGGAAACTTGGACAATAAGACACTAGTCTATGGAAAGTGACTTCACTTGACATAAAATAGGATTAAATGTATTAATCTAAAGAAAAGTAAAAACACAACCTTTATGACATTGGTAATACTGTCTCATTGCTTAAAAGGAAAAGTCATTTCTTGCTGAGAGGGCCAAATCACAGCTGACATCTAATTCAAAGACACATAAGGAATAGCACTGTGGTATCTACTTACAGCTAGGTAGACTGGACTGTTGACAGTTAAATGTGTTGGTCAAGGACACAGTACAATGAACTATACTACACTGTGGTACCTACTAACAGCTTGATATACTGGACTGTTGACAATTGTGTTGGTCATGGGCAGAGTACAGTGAATTATACCACACTGTGATACTTACAGTTAAGTAGACTGGACTGTTGACAGTTAGGTGTGTTGGTCATGGGCAGAGTACAGTGAACTATACCACACTGTGGTACCTACTTACAGCTAGGTAGACTGGACTGTTGACAGTTAAGTGTGTTGGTCATGGACAGAGTGCAGTGAACTATACCACAACTAAGTGAAATATTAAACAGCCTCAAATAGAGACAGCTGAAAATAGAAATTGTGACATCTGTCATTCAACCCAAGTGAAAAGTGAATATAATGAATCGTGCTTTTTGCCAATGGTTTCTGAAAATAACTAGTAATAAGAAAACAGATACAAAATTGCATTACCTGCTTTATAAATTTTCAATAATTAATCATTTTATCAATTATTTATCTGTTGTAATTTCAGGTTTTTTCCCCTCGCAACAAACAACAAAATTGAAATAATTTCATCCCCTAAACCCTATGTTCTTCTATCCCCATCTGGGACAGGTTAAAAGTTAATCTGAACACTCCTTTCCATTGCAGGTTTCCATGGTAACTGGGCATTTCAAATTGGTGTCAAACTCAACTTTTTGGTATCCCTTGAAAGAACTAAACTTATAACTTTAGCTTGAGCAATCAATCTAACAAAGGTTATGTAGGGCCTAAGGGAGCCTGAACCTAAGATTCTTAAGAAAGTGGCTATATAGAAATGGTTCCAGTTTGAGTTGATGTTCTGATGGCTTAGTGTCATTTACAGTCAACTGAAGTTATGCTCATGAATTTATAATTATTTTATCTCTAAGATATATCAGCATATATAGGATCAATGTTAATCTTTAACCTCAGATTATTTGAAAGATAATTCAAGATGTTTAGGAAGAAAAAATAATCACAAAATGTTAGTATTGAAAAGTTTTCATATCATGTGCATGTTTTGTAAAGAAAATAGCTTCAATTCCTCCAAAGATTCAAAACCAACAAAATTTTAAGAAGGCAAAGATCAAATGCATTAAATAGATTTATAAATTATTGAAAGTGTTTGAATATTTGTGATGAACAAGCAAATATTAACATCAGTTGACTTGGCTACATAAATCACTTATTTGGCACATTTGCAAACATGCACATCACTATTACTTGCTTATACTTGTACAATTAATATGTCTTTGCAGTGGAGGCGCAATGGCCCAGTGGTTAGGGCAGTGGACTCGCGGTTTCAATTCCCAGACCAGGCGTTGTGAGTGCTTATTGAGCAAAAACACCTAAAGCTCCATGAGGCTCTGGCAGGGGATGGTGGCGAACCCTGCTGTACTCTTTCACCACAACTTTCTCTCACTCTTACTTCCTGTTTCTGTTGTGCCTGTAATTCAAAGGGTCAGCCTTGTCACACTGTGTCACACTGAATATCCCCGAGAACTATGTTAAAGGTACACGTGTCTGGAGTGCTCAGCCATTTGCACGTTAATTTCACGAGCAGGCTGTTCCGTTGATTGGATCAACTGGAACCCTTGATGTCGTAAGCGACGGAGTGCCAACAACAAATATGTCTTTGTAGAAGGGTGTCTTATGTCAAGATTGAAGACATCCTCTGCTAAACTGGGACGAGCTTTTTCTTTTTCTCAATCCATCCATGATTGCAAGAACCTTGCATAGATCATCATTGGTTTGCAAGGTGTTAATCCTCATGTTTGCATGAAAATCACTTTTTTTATATGCTAGCACAAGGCATCACTCATCTCCACACATCCCTGCTCTTGTAACAGAACATGTAGTCTTGTATGAGATCAAAACTGACATCATCAGTGCAAAACTCATTGGAATACAGCTTACAAACAAACTGCATCACAACCTCTTTCAATTGTGGTGGTAAATGATACAAGGTCCTAGTAGAACTTTATTCTAAACTCAAAACAGAATTACTTTCTCTTGAACTTGAAAAATGATATACTATCTGACCCAGATAGCCATTGCTTTGTATGCTGTGTTTCCTAAGCATAAAGTAATGAGGTGAGAGAAAGCATTTCGGTTTCTTTTCCAATTTCAAATGAAATTCATTTTCATTTAATGCATTACATCTTTGTCTTCTTCAAATTTCAACTGTTTGGAGTTTTTGATGGTTTAAGACGTGGTCTTTGTAATTCCTGCATTTAATATATGAACTTTGATTTTTTTTGTTTGCTTATTCTTAAGTATTTTTAGTTATCTCTAAATTGACATTCAAAATTTTATACTGCTATCATAAACACAGTACTTTACAGGGATAAAATAATTGTTCATAGATTTGCAGATCTTCTTTTAAAAGCACATAGTACCAAATATTTTCAAAATGGACCATCAAATAAAATATTAAAACTATTGGAGGATTGTTAATTTCCTTAAAAGCAGAGATTCAAGGGACACTAGATTTCATATACCTCCTATTGAGCTAAAGTTGCAATTCAGGTCCTTATCTTAAATGTCAAAATGTAAACTCCTGTATCAATTTGAATTGTTTCACATATTGTACTGTATCACATGTCAAATAATTTTATCTGGTTAACATTTGTCATATCTATACATGTGACTGTTGATTAGTAATAGCTCAACATTAGCTACTGTATGGTATGTAGAATGATTAACTAATCTAAAACCTGTAATTCTGTTGTTGCTTGTCGAAAATATTGTGGTATAACTTCAATATTATTCTACAGCACAATTTAAGTATCTTTCCTTTTTCATCCGTTTCAGTCATAAGACTACGGTCATGCTGGGGTACCACCTTGCAAAATTTTTAGTCGAATGAATCAACCCCAGGACTATTTCTTAAGGCCTAGCACCTTTTCTATCAGTCTCTTTTACTGACAGAATAAATACCAGACATAAATAAACCAACACCAGCTGTCAAGTGGTGGTGGTGGTGGTGGTGGTGGGGGGAACAAACACACACATAATGGGTTTCTTTCAGTTTCTGTAAAACAAATCCATTCATAAGGCTTTGGTTGATCCAATGTTATAGTAGAAGACACTTCCCCAAGGTGTCACCCTAAATTATATGGCTGGGATGAAAACTTCTTACCACACAGCCATACCTGTGCTAAGTATTTGAATATGCATTAAATATAGTTTCATATAATGACTGTTCAGCAAGCATGCTATGTGGGATCTCAAACAATAATAATAACTCACACACAGACTTAGAAGCTCAATGTCAAATTTTTTTTCCGTTTACAGAATTATCAACTCAGAGAGTAAAAAGGGACAGAGGGGTGGGTTGAGCAGGAAGAGGTGCAGTGCTACCCATATTATACTTCGGTAGGGAGAATGGTACATGAAGGAGAGATGTTGATGAAGA
The DNA here is from genome assembly GCF_001194135.2 of Octopus bimaculoides. Lineage (NCBI taxonomy): Eukaryota > Metazoa > Mollusca > Cephalopoda > Octopoda > Octopodidae > Octopus > Octopus bimaculoides. Next base: position 20,505,622 of record NC_068996.1, on the reverse strand, counting down.
GCCTAAGCATGTCCAAGAAAGCAATATATATATATATATATATATATATATATATATATATATAACCCCGCTATTTACTGACTTATATATATATATTCTTTTATTTGTTTCAGCCATTTGACTGCGACCATGTTGGAGCATCACCTTTAGTTGAACAAATCGACCCCAGGACTTATTCTATCGTTCACTTTTGTCGAACTGCTAAGTTACAGGGACATAAATACACCAACATCGGTTGTCAAGCGATGGTGGGGGGATAAACACAGGTATACAAACACATATATATACAGCGGTGAGCTGGCAGAAACGTTAGCATGCCGGGCGAAATGCAAAGCGGTATTTCGTCTGCCGCTACGTTCTGAGTTCAAATTCCGCCGTAGTCGACTTTGCCTTTCAGGGTCGATAGAATAAGTACCAGTTACATACTGGAGTCAATATAATCGACTTAATCCGTTTGTCTGTCCTTGTTTGTCCCCTCTGTGTGTAGCCCCTTGTGGGTAGTAAAGAAATAGCACACACACACACAACAGGTTTCTTTCAGTTTCCATCTACCAAATCAACTCAGAAGGCTTTGGTTGGTCCGAGACTACAGTAGAAGACACTTACCCTAGGTGTCATGCAGTGGGACTGAACCCAGAACCATGTGGTTGGTAAGCAAGCTACTTACTACACACCATACATGAGTATACAGAGGTATATTTCAGTGCATCCAGTGGGGATTAAGGGTCAATATGATATCATCATCTAGTGTGTGTAAGTTAATTCAACCAAAAGGAGCCTATTAGTTTCTACCTAACAACTGAATTCAATATCTATGGAACTCTTTAAAGGCAAGTGAACTTGGCCATTCAGAGATTAAGTGTTTGATAATATATGAACTGTGAAATTTTCAGTCACTAATTTAGCTCACTGTTACTCTAAAGTGATGAAAGATGACCCATGGCCATAACAGAAGAAGACAAAGGAAGGTGAGGCAGTTCTGGGTGTGTTACAGATGAAAGATAAGACCAAAGCAATACTTTGTATGGCAACACATACTACGATAGAAAAACAAATGCTAAAACCTGGTGATATGATTTAGAAGATGAAAACAAGATTTAAACGCGGAAAATATAGTGATATTTTAAAATCTTGATAGTTGAGGACCAAAGAAATCGCCAAAGGATTATTATAAAAAGCAATTCAGAAAATATAAATTCGATCCAATAGGGAATCCGGTGATCCTTCATACTACAACAGCAAACAATAGCACGGATTTCACCTCTAACTTTTTATTATATCAGCTACTACTCTGTGTTAGGTGACTCAGCAAATTCCAATATTTACACTGTTATTACTAACTTGTTTACGCCTAGATGACCCAATGGGTGGGGGCAACAAAAAAAAAACAACTCACACGAGATAGAAGTGTTTTCTTAAGTTGAGTAATGATGATATTAAACTATCAATTATGAGTCCAGAATTCAAAGTCTGAACCCCTCTTTTATAAACACTGCGTAAAGGCCCTAATATAATGCCGCAAAGGTCCTTCTACTAAGATAAAACAACACTGTACTTATTTCAGTCTATGACCTTTAAATTAGTAGTTGGGCACCTTTCTATTAGCCTGTATAAAGTTGAAACTGGTTGTTATTTCTCTTATCAAAAAAAAGGAGTGTATGTATAAAATAGCTAGAGCGTTGGCGGTGGTTGAATAAATAGAGAACAGTAATTTAAATACTGCATTACTATTTAAAATGTGATCTTTTTTGCATTCAAAACACGTGAGGGACGAAGTTGGCTTTTCATCCCTCTGGGGTCGATAAAATTAATTTCAGTAGTAAACCGCTTTTCATTCAATCGATTACGGTAACTCTCCTTATGAAACTGGCCTTCTGCTAAATCGAGAGATATGAGTTACACCGCCACCAACATCACAACGTATTTGGTTCATCAGCACTAACTTAAACAAAGACTGACATTTGTAAAATACTAAGTTACTTTGTCTATTGTTTTCCGAAGGTTTTACTAATAAAACGCGTGCACGTGACATTTAAAGCGTGCCTAGGCTTATTGTTTTTCATTATAAAAACATCAATCTATTATAATTATTCACACTAATACTGCCACAATCTGATTTTAGACATTTCCTCTTGATATAAACTGCAACTGGAGACGCTAATGTTCTTTGGGCAAGCATGGGCGTCACAACATCCTAATTACAGATTTTTATCAATCCGACTCTTAATGTTGAACTAAGAAGACATCGTTAAAATATAGAATTGGTAAATCAGACGCCTTCATCATCCTAGTGGTTCTGTGTTTGTGTTGAATGGTTCCAGTTGCCAGGATTCCGAACAGCATCGGAAGGCTGAACTGGACGATTCTACTTTTCGGATACCTAAACATAACTGACACAAAATTATTTTTAATTTTTGCTTTCTTTTTCCTTCCTTTCTTTAAACTTAATACTAAATGTCACGTCGACTATTCTGTTTTATTCATTTATTTATTACTGTGAAAATATTCTTATCAAAAACTGACTTCAAAAAAGGAATTCGATACGGAAATTGTTTTCTTGACAAATAACAAAATTAAAGAAAATATTTCGATACCCAACCCTAACATATTTCTCAACTTATCAAGAAAGAGCATACATTGATAATGTTTTTTTCTAGTGATATGACGCTTGTGAAGCGACTTTTTACAGTAAAAAGCAAAAGAATAAGAAACAATTGACAATCGAATGTTCACTGTCCACCAACAGGTG
>NC_068996.1:20502226-20502773 GCF_001194135.2 Octopus bimaculoides | reverse complement strand
CAACTGGAACCCTCGACGTCGTAAGCGACGGAGTGCCAACAAACAACAAACCAAATTTGAAAAAATCTCACTCAATTTTAATATTTCAAAACTGTGAACCAAACAGAATACATCTGCCAAATAGACAGAAATAATAATCCATTGACTTACCTTACCATATAGACATTTTATATGTGTTAGAGGTAAGGAACATTGTGCCATTACTTTCTATTCGCAGGTTGTGTGTTTGATTTCAATTTTCGGTTTCACTAAATTATGTTACAAACATTGTTTAAGAGCTGTGAAAAGAGTTAATACCCTTTACAAGTAATATCATATCTTCTTTCTTTTGTTTCCTCACTCTTGTTTCAGTCACTAGATTGCAGCAATAGGGCATCACCTTGTTTTCTTTTAAACCTGCTGTTCATTTATCATTACTTTTTGTCGAACTGCTAAGTCACGGGGACATAAACACACCAAAAGCAGTGGCAGGGGACAAACAAACACAGAAACACACATACATCTGTCTGTCTGTCTGTCTGTGTATATATATATATATATATATATA
>NC_068996.1:20501022-20502216 GCF_001194135.2 Octopus bimaculoides | reverse complement strand
TTGGAAACAACATGCTGTACTGCTTGGCATTTGCACCAGAAGCTCCAATATGAGCATTTCAGAGTGTTTGGATGTCAATCTGAGGAGAGTGCAGAGGATTCGGAACGAGTTGGATGTGTCTAATGGTGATTACAAAGATATGGTAGCTTGGAAAACTCACTCAGATCATTCTGATAAGAAAAGAACTCCTCAATTTGTTTGTGAGAGCCAGGCCATGATTGACAACAATCCCTCCAAGTCAATCAGGTCCATCGCCAGGGACATGGGAGTGTCAGAGCTTCTTATCAGGCAGGTAATGCATGAAGACATTCGGTATTCTTCATACAAGATGAGATAGGGCAATTTATATCTCAATTCATCAAGGACAAGAGGAAAGTCCACGCTACGAAGCTTTTGAACAAACTCAAGCATCCCCTCCAACTGAACATGCTTTGGTTCTTTTCAGACAATAAAAATTTCTGCCAAGATCAGATGGTGAATACACAGAACAACTGTTGGCTTGCCGTGTCCCCAAAACATGTACTGAGAGTGATAAATATCAAACATCCAGTTACATTTTCAAAATATTTGAGCGGAACAGAAGAGATTCCAGTATAAAAAGGAAGTATACTGAATGAAAATTTTTTTCCGAAAATGTTTAGCATAAAAAACTAAATCAATACATCAAACTCGAAAAAAATAAATAAATGAACTGAAAACTGTGAGTGAAACAGAATAGACCCCATGCCTGTCCCAACATTTCACATGACTTTATTCATTAAAACTTATCCCAGTTTTCAAACCCTCTTTCCTGATTGGATAAAAATTATCAAATTGTAAACCTCTGTAACATTTTCCTCAAACTTTTCTGGAATAAATGAATAACAAAATCAGATTTAGCGTGAAAAATTACATGAATAAACCAAATTTAGTGGAGGCGCAATGGCCCAGTGGTTAGGGCAATGGACTCGTGGTCATAGGATTGCGGTTTCGATTCCCAGACCGGGCGTTGTGAGTGTTTATTGAGCAAAAACACTGAAAGCTCCACGAGGCTCCGGCAGGCGATGGTGGCGAACCCTGCTGTACCCTTTAACCACAACTTTCTCTCACTCTTACTTCCTGTTTCTGTTGTGCCTGTAATTCAAAGGGCCAGCCTTGTCACACTGTGTCACGCTGAATATCCCCGAGAACTATGTTAAGGGTACATGTGTCTGT
>NC_068996.1:20499249-20500343 GCF_001194135.2 Octopus bimaculoides | reverse complement strand
CACTCACTAGGCTTTGGTCGGCCCAAGGCTACAGTAGAAGACACTAGCCCAAGGTGCCACACAGTGGGAAGGACCCAAGCTTCTTCTCATACCACCACATATGTGCCTATATATACAAAAATATGGTGGTTGTCTACACCTCATGCAGAGTTTGACCACCTCCTGTACCTACACCTTAGCACCATCATGGCATCTGATGTGGCTATTAAAACCAGACAATGTTCTGTAAAGACACCCACATAGATAGCACATTCGATTTGAACTACCAAGAGCTGCAGATAAATTCTGATCTTTGTGGATCTTAAAATGTCTTTTGAGACCTCCGTTAGATTTGCAAACCTTCTGGCATACACTACATTCAAAGGTGTGCACAGATATATAGGCAAAAATAGTTGGTGGAGGTTCGATTTCCATGGGTTCGCAAATGAGATTTGAGGCCAGCAAAAGACAGGCATGGTCTGTCACAAACTGCACACACAAAGGTCATTGTCATTCACCTTCTCGATCATAACATTTTTCCTTAGATCTCTTTTGAGCCTTATATGAGTTATCTTGGCTTCTTCAAATGCTTCCACGCTTCCACACTTTTGTTCGCCATCCTACATGATCTGAAGCAAGGGTTTCTGTGTCTTCTGGATCCATTCCAAGTGACTTCATAGTAGTCCTTAAACCTTTTTTTTAGGTTTACGTCGATAGCGTTTCCCCTCTGCTGTCTCACCATAAAACAGCTGTTTCGGCATGCGTTCATCTGCCATTCAAACAATATGGCCACACCATCTCATTTGGTTTCTCAAAATCATAGCTTTAATTGAGGTGATGCCTGCAGATGCTAGGACATCTGTGTTTGGAGTAAAAGAACTCCATTTAATGTTTAAAATGCGATGAAGGCATTTTTGGTGGAATTGTTCTAACAATTTAAAATGGCTTTCATAACAAGTCCATGTTTCAAAAGAATACAATAGGGATGGTAAGACAAATGATTTGAAAAGCGCCAGCTTTGTATTCTTATTTAAATGTTGCTGGCACTAAACACTTGACTCCAAGCCACCAAATGCTTTTGCTACCCTTTGAATTCGCAGCTGTATTTCTGTATC
>NC_068996.1:20495906-20498972 GCF_001194135.2 Octopus bimaculoides | reverse complement strand
GTCTGGTTAGATTAAAGACATTTCCTGTTGTTCGATATTTTATGTTGAAAAGCATATGACAACGCAACAGCAAAGTATATTGCAAAAAGGGTGGGTGCATCAAGGTCTCCTTGCTTTACTCCATTTTCCACAGCAAAAGACTCAGAGAGCCTACCACCAAAGTTAACTCTAGCTTTCATATCTTGATGCAAAGCCCTGATCATGTTTACAAATTTTTCTGAGTAACCTATTTTCTTTAGAGTTATCCACAGAGTATTTCGATTAATAGTATCGAATGATTAGCTCAAATCAACAAAGCAATGGTATAGAGCAAAATTCTATTCAATGCACTTTTCTTGCAATTGTCTGATAGTAAAGATACAATCAGCTGTGTCCCTGGAGGAATGAAAACCACACTGAGACTCTCAGACACTATATTTGGAATTATGAAGGTATTTAAACGTTCTGACAAAATGTGGGCAAGAACCTTTCCAACCACAGACAAAAGCGAAATCCCACGAAAATTACCACACAGATCCTTTGACCACGATTTATACAAGGAGACTAAAATGGCATCAATCCAGTCTTGAGGCACTTTCTAAGTTCTCAAATAGTGACAAATTAATATATTTAAGAATTCAAACATTTAGTTGCCCCCATATTTCAAGACTTCTGCACAGATTCCATCAGACCCTGGAGACTTATTGTTATTCAGCTTATTCACAGCTAAATAAATGTCATTTAGAATTGGTTCAAATGCTATCTCTTCTATAACTGGAAGGTGCTCGATTTTTTTCTATCGTCCTCATGTCAACGGATGATGGTCTATTCAAAAGTGCAGAAAAATGTTCTACCCAGCGCTTATGAATAGCAGTGTCAGTCAGATGCAAACGTCCATTTGCTGTTCTAACCGGAGCTATTGAAGAAAATTTTGGGCCATATACCTACTTAACATAAGAATATAAACCTTTGGCATCACTTCTATCAGCTGCTTCTTGTGCCCCTTTTGCTCTATCATTCCACCATTCCTGTTGAATTTTTCTTAGAGCACTCTGCACTTTTCTTTTCAGCTTTCTGTAAGCTTCGTTTGAGTTGGGTTCAAGGACTGAGAAAGGAGTGTATTGCCTTAGTTTTACGGAAATATACTTGCATAGCAAGTGACCTGATCTGAGATCCTGTGATGGAACGAAAGCAATTGCAGCATGGAAGGTGTTTATAGATGTATGGAACTTGTTAGGAAAAGTCTGTATAAATTTTTAAAGAGATTTGACCTTACTATCACTATAGAGAGAGAATATAACTCTATTAATTTCTTAGATACTAACGCTAATTTAATAACAGGCCTTCGTAAACCATTAAAAAAAATCTAATTCAAATATTAAGTACATACATTCCCAAAGTAATCATCCAGACTCAATTAAAAATACTCTAATTAAAAATATTAGCAGAAGAATTTCTTACCTATCTTCTAATTAAAAAAATATCTAATAAGCATAAAGACCAATACGATATAGCCTTAGCAAATGCTGGTTATAATGATAGAATAAAATATATTCCACATATAGATATTATGGATTGTAATAAGAGTAACAACTGTAGTAGTAGTAGTAGTAGTAATAATAATAATAATGATAATATTTAAGGATTGATGTTACTCCTCCAGAAAGTAAAGAAACATTAAGAGTGCGACTATTATCGAATGAACAATATTTTGACACTTTGTGTGTCTTCCACAAGTTCAAAATAATCGTCTCAATCTACTTCTTATGATTTCTTTACTTATATATTTCCAAATTGAAGTAGATTGGGATGATTATTTTGAACTTGTGGAAGACACACAAAGTGTCAAAATATTGTTCAGTCGAACTCTTATTGTTTCTAATAATAATAATAATAATAATAATAATAATAATAATAATAATAATAATAATGTCATAACCGCATAAAAACAAATGTACATAATGACATCAATACTAATACCAAACCTATAGGAATTAATGTTAACTATAAGAAAATCTTATATAAAAATATAAATAAGACTAAGAATAAAAATGAAATTCTTGATAAAAATATAAAAAAAATTATAATTATAATATATATTACAATAATAATAGCAAGAGTAAAGGCGAAAATAAAAATAATAAAAATAAATATAAATATGCACCTAATAAATATGTAGTAGGTAATAGTAACCCGACTTTTAATGGAAATAATGAATTATCTGATTACAAAATATGGTTGATTTTGCCTTTTGTAATGCAAATTAAAAGTAACTTGATAAAATCAATTTTTTTCAATTATTAATAAGCATTCTAATAATAGCAGTAGATATCATGAAATTATCAATAAAAAAAACCTATTAATATTGTTTAACCCATAACCTTGCAACTATTATATCTTCTATAAATAATAGGAAATTAGACATATTCTACTTGAATAGAAGTAATTCTAACAGGAATAATAGTAATAGTAATACTTTAAACCCCTCTGGAATCAACCATAATAACAATAATAACACTCCTGCTGAACAACACCAGTACTTACTATAGGGTCCATCCACCTAACATTCCTAATATTGATAATATATATAAAAGTTGTGATTGTAGGATTAAAAGTAATTGCTTATTTAAGAATGCATGTATTCGTAAAAGCGTAATATACCAATGTACGGTAACGGCACAGGGAGTGAAAAATTCTTATGTAGGTTCTACCAAAAATGAAATCATAAAACGAATTGGCACACATCTCTGTACTTTCAGGAATAAACATAAATCTAATTCTACAGTACTAAGTAAATTTATTTGGGAGTTAAAGGATAGGAATATACAGTACGATCTGAAATGGGAAATACTTGCTTCGGCACCTTACTACCAAATTAATATGAAAAAATGTTATTTATGCTTAAATGAAAAAAATTTTATTTTCTCTGCAAAATGTCCTATTCTTAACATCAAGGATGAGCACAATGGCTCTTGCATTCATAAAACTAAATTTGTATTTTCTAAATATGGATAAAATATTATATAGCTATTATCATTCCTGCTACTAGCATGCATGTTTAAATTATATAACAACTTACCCATTTCC
>NC_068996.1:20486014-20495896 GCF_001194135.2 Octopus bimaculoides | reverse complement strand
TATATATATATATATTATATACATCTATATAGACTCATCTATATCAGCATTTATATTTTAACTTGTTTGGAGATGAAAGCAATGTCTCTCCTATATACATGCCCATATTTCAATTTTAATTTTAATACACGGACATAGTATTTTTTAGTAATTCAAGTATTCTTTTTCTTATTCCTTATACTTACATGCATATTTAAATTTTTAAATAGTTTAATAGCTGATTAACCCATTTCTCTCTCACTTTACTCTCTTTAACCATTTATGACTCCCCCATTATATCCTATTTATTACTTACCATGTATATACATTTAGTTATATAAGTATTTGTATTTTACCCTCCCTTATTCATATTGCTTGGCTTATTAATTTAATAACCATATATCATTATAAACCCATATTTATTTTGTACACATACTATGTTTACAGTATATCTTGCACTTATCTCATAAGGCTTTAACTTTATTGTTCCACTATTATATTTATTAATTACAATGCACATTTGTCTATTAATAACTAAATTTTTACAGCTAAACTTTTCATTATTTTCTGATTAATTGGCTTTACAATTTAATCTATATTTGGTCCTATCTTCACCTATATATATATATATATATATATATATATATTAGAAGGTTTGGAGATGATATACAAGAATTATATATTAGAAAAATAATATATATATATAAACAAACTATAATTACAGTTTTTCTTATACCTGCCTACCATTGATTTAAACATTATTCCCTCTCTTGCAGCATTTTATTAATTAAATATTTTATTTTTTTCTTCCCATTATTGGTAGAATGTTTTACTACTTTAGTTATAAATCCACTTAACTTATTATTTAACATAGTATTTTTTTTACTTCATACTTTATACACTTCTCTAAGAATATATAACATGCACATTTTCTATTTAGCCCAATTTACTTATTTGCTTTGCTTAATTATTTATATTTATTAATTACCTCCCGTCGACTGTTTGTTTTCTATTGATTTTCATATTTAGTCCTTTCTCCACTTATATATACAGAATATAATTGCAGTGTAATTTTACTTATCCCTTCGCAATCAAAATAATAGCTTTTATAACTCTCCTATATCCCCCTCTCTCCCTTTAAACGTATGGCTATTTCATGTGTATAATGATTTTTGAATTTTTCCATCTATTTACATGAATGTTTACATTCAAAGGATCGTATTTTGTGTATGTACCTAATGTAGATTATTCCTAGTTTTTCGCAAGCTCTTCTCCTCTAAATTAAATTAATAGTACTATATGAACCAAACCTGTTGCTATTTCCTAACTCCCTGTAAATAACACTTATTTAATTCTACCTGTTTTCGCTATGCTATGTCCATAAATTAGATTTTCTTTAGACACTCACCTCTATATGAATACCTACTTCCGGTTTTGAGGGCATTATATTTAACTACTTATATATTTAACTATTTAAATATTTTTATAAATAAATTTCATTTAACTAGTTGAATTGACCCATATTTAAGCGCTTATTATCACTTTTATTAGCATATTTTTTATTCCCTTTAATTCCTATTTTTGCATTTATTTATGTTAAATACCATATCTCCGTACTTGAGCAACTTAACATATTTACATCCGGGATCTCACCAAACGAACGCTACATATCTGATATCTTAAAATTAAATTTTGTCCAATAGTTCTTTATCTTTATTAGTCTAGCTCAATAATAAATTTTTAAGGGGGTGAAAGGTATTAATTTATATTTCCTTATTCAGACCTCACCGGCGCTGGTGTCACGTAAAATTCACCCAGGCGGCTCTGTAAAATGTTGAAATTAGGAAGGGTATCCTGCCATAAAAATCGTGCCGAAAACAACCTTGCCGGTGCTAGTTCCACGTAAAAAGCACTCAGTCCACTCTTTAAGACAGTTGGCATTAGAAAGGGCATCCAACTGTAAACACCATGTCAAATGAGACCTTGACGGTGCTGGTGTCACGTAAAATGCACATAGGACAAGCTGTAAAATGGTTGGCATTAGGAAGGGCACCCAACTGTAAAAACCATGCTAAAACAGACAGTAAAGCCCGGTGCAGTCCTCTGGCGAGCTCCTGTCAAACCATCGAACCCATGCCAGCATGGAGAACGGACGTTAAATGACGACGACGACGTTGATTGTGATGATATTTTGGCAGGATATCACTGTAAGCTGACCAGCTGATAATCTGGGCAGAGTGCATGGTATAGGCCTTGCTAAAGGCCAATACTCCAAGGCCTTGCTAAAGTACCAATTAGAATGAATAAAAAAGTTAGTAACTTGAGTTTTTGTAATGAGATAGAAACAGAAAAGTTTTGAGCGTCTGTTATTGACTACTACTACTACTACTACTACTACTACTACTACTACTACTACTACTACTACTACTACTACTAAACCAGGCATTCTGGCTTCTATTACTATGTCGCACAAATCCTATATTTCTTACTTTTTAGCACATTACTAGGTTCAACTTCATACCATTTATTGTTATTATTATTTATTGTCTTTGCACAGCTTCTAACGCTGGAGATGTATTACGGTGCCACCTTTTCACTACCAGTAAACTATGGTAAAACCTCTTATTTTTCGAGCACCATCCGGAGTATTCGAGTAGTTCCAAGCAGTGCTGTTTTCTGCAATTGCCCCTCCCTTATTGCAGCCCCTATTTGTTCCATGTACTTCTCTACAGTTTTACTCACTGTTCCCAGAGCTCCGAGAATTATTGGTACTACTACCACCTTTTTCATCAACCACAACTGTTTAACCTCCCAAGCTAACCTGTCATATCTCTCGACTTTTCTTTCTTCCTTATCGCATACCTTGTTGTCAGCTGGGCATGCTATATCGATGATTCAGCATAGTTTGCTTTCTTTCTCAATTAACACTATGTCTGGTTTCTTATACTCTATCTCATGGTCGCACTGAATCCTAAAATCCCATAGAATCTTTGCATTTCTATTTTCGACGATGCCTCCAGGTTTGTGGTCGCACCAATATTTTGCTCTGTCAAGTCCATACTTGTTGCAGAGTGTCCAATGGGCAAGCCTGGCTATATTGTCGTGGCGTCTCTTACATTCTTTCTGGGCTAGTGGCGTATATTGACTAGTAATATGCAATACGGTTTGACCATTTTGTCCACAAATTCTGCACTTATCACTTTCTGATGTGTTGTCTATTCTGTATTTGATGTAATTGGTTCTTAATGTTTGCTCTTGGGCAGCACAGATTAGAGCCTCAGTTTCCGGTTTTAAAGCACTTTTAGCCATCCACAACCGTCTTTTATCTCTGCCTGTCTTATCTTCAACATCCCTATGAAATTATCCGTGCATTCTTTTCTTAATCCAGCTATTTTCAGTTTCATTCATTCTCAAGTCCTTGTACAATGCTTTATCTTTGCAATCCTACACAAGCCCGATCTTCTTACTTCCAATAATAGCGGTTCTGTGGAATTTTTTTTACATACCATGCTATGTTGTTTTCTTCTGCTCTAATGCTGTGTTCGCATCTAATCAGTCCTCTTCCCCCTATTTTTCTTGACACATACTGTCTGTCTTTGTCACTTTTTGGGTGGAGTGACCCATATCTAGTTTAGCAACTTCCTTGTCTTTCTGTCTAAGCTGTTTAATTCGTCTACTGCCCATGCGATTACTCCTGCTCCATGTCTAAGGAGTGAAACCGCCCAGGCGTTGATAGCTTCAATCTTATTCAGTCCGTTTAATTTAGACTTAAGGATCAGTATCAATCTGCGCAGGGAGCAATGGAGTGGAAGAACAGACTCCACCAAATCGCAGTCATTTTCCTGGTCAAAATATGCAACGTGCTCGCAGTAGCAAGTGATCTGTCGATACTAACAAAAAGGTATAAAGTGTCCTGAACAAGTCTTGCTAGACAAGAATAACGGTAAAAGTAAAACTGTCAGGAAAAGATTAGAACTTTGGAACCAGCTGGGTATGTTCCAGATTACTGAAAATGGGCTAATGCATCAAATGAGAATAATTCTGAATAGCGGCTTTCTTAATGAGGCCTAGATCCAGACAGTCAGGAAATGTATCTGTAGTGCTGATAACTTCGAGGAAAATAATGTAGGTGAAGATCAGTGAATGCATTCTTAGGTTACCCTTGCTGAGCCGCCAGGCGGGCAACGCGATTGGTAGTAGTTCCACTCTAGCGTTCTGTAGAGGGTTAGTGCAGGAAAAGTGCGCCGACGTTCTCGGGAAAACTCTAGGCGTCGACGATGACCAGCTGAGCAGTCTATTTGGCAGAACTTTTGGGTCGGGGCCCATAGATAACTTCCAAATGTCCCTCGCCTGGTAGTACTACCGAGGGGCACTACTTGTTCGGGATAAACTGTACCGGCACATAAGTGCTGTCAGCCAGGCCTGCCCAAAGTGCGCTCAGAGCGACGAAACCTTTCTGTACGTACTAGTCCAGTGCGTGAGTATTCCTGACCTGTGAGTTTATGTCGAACAGCTGCTGTCGCGCGCGTAGGACGGATCCGGCAATCAGCTGAATCCGTAGTGAAGATTGCCCCGCCGACCTCTTTTAACCGGGAGGGGAAGGCAATTTTCATTTGTCTGGTGGCTGTAGCGAAAGAGGTGGTATGGTGGACCCGTTTGAAAGGGCCAAAGTCAGACACTTTCCTCTTTGGTAAAGGCCTCATCAACTTGAGCTAGAGTTCCGTCTTGTCCTGCCGCTTCCAGTTTGGCAGTTTTGATATTACATCTTCCATTGTTATGTGTACATGGTCCTGCCGTCGATCCGCCAGGTAATAGAGCTCGAATCCCACGGAATGAATCCACTCAGCACCGTGGTTGTAGGAAACTTTTTGCCTACAGCTGTTATTCGAGCATAGGCGGATTTCCTCTGTGTCAAGAGGTATATTATCTTCTCTATCTCCTCCTAAGCTCCTTTTCTCGGTCTACGCTTGATCCAAGATGGCAGCTCGGTCAAAGAGACGATCTGTAGAAAAGAGAGTCTGACGAACGACGACCACACCTGCTCACTGTCCAGGAAACACTTTAGATGCCGTAGCCTGAGCGCATGCTTGCGCATCAGCAACCACGGCATGTCATGACCTCCGTTTAGCGGCTGTTGACAGCAGATGGAGCACCTGATCAGTGGTACCTGACTCTTCTACAGAAAGCGGAAGAGCAAGCGCACCAGCTTGGCCAACCAGCAGTCGGGACAAGGGACGACGGTCAAGCGGTAATAGATGACAGATGCAATGTACGCGTTCGCCACCTCGGCTCGACCTTTCAGTGACAGCTTCCTCTCGGCCCATTTCTAGGTGAGATTGGCCACCCTGTTTGTCACCTCGTCCCAGTTTTCCTCCACCTGGTAGTCCAGACCGAACCAGACCCCGAGCAATTTAACGGGACCGTCTGTCCAGCGCCCCACGATGCTATTAGACAGCATGGACTTGCCTCTCCAGGTGCCAAGTTGCAAGCCCACCGATTTTCCACGTTAATTTTCCCATCTGTCACCGCTTCGTACTCACTTAGCGTCTCGCCAATCAGGTCGATGTGCCTGTGGCTTGACACCATCACGGTGACGTCGTCGGCATAGGCAGACACGCTCTTTCCACATCCCAGATCACGCGGGACACACCTCAAAGCCTCCAACTTCCGCAGTAATGGCTCGAGAGTCAATACATACAGGAGTGAAGAGAGAGGGCATCCTTAGTGGACCGAAAGCAAGATGTTGAACGGCTCCGACAGGTGACCATTCACCCGTATGACCGAGCAGATGCAACTGTACAAAGCAGCGATCCACCCACGGAAGACCGGACCGAAATCGGCTGCCTTGAGAAACAGCTCCCAAGTATCGATGGTCGACCCTATCGAAGGCTTTAGACTGATCTAATTTGATCAAAGCCTCACCCGTACCAGCTTCGTTACCCACCCTCTCTATGATGTAGCGCATGAAATGGAAGTTGTCGTGGATAGACCTGGTCGGGATGGCGCATTTTGCACCTTGCCAATCAGCTTGTCCACGACAAGCGCCAACCTCTTGGCTAACACCTTGGCCAAAATCTTCAGCTCTGCGTTGAGCAGAGTGATGGACCTGAAGTTCTCTAAGACGTTCCCATTATTTAGGTCCTTTCTCAGCAGTGCTACCACCCCTCGACAAACAAAAGCAGGAATTCTCCCGTTTTGCTTCCATTTGCAGTAGACGTTTGTTAAGAGGCCCGCAAACAAGTCTGGCATTGAAGTGTAAAGCTCGTAGGGCAGACCATCCAAACCCAGCGATCTACCTCTCGTACAGGTTTTCATCGCTTCCTGTACTCCCCAGGCAGTTATCGGTGTTTTGCAGCAGTCTGCCTCGTTTGCCGAGAGTCGCGGCAGGCCGTCCAGATTCACAGCGAAGTCTGTACCGTTGTCCGTTCCACCGCTCGTTCCAAACAGTCGAGCAAAGTGCTGCTGAAAGGCTGCACACATCTGCTTTGGTTCGGAAACCTCGCGCCTGTTATGGTCCACTAAAGACCGAATGGTCGCCCTGTTGCCACGCTTCACCTCCGCCATGCGGGCTCATCGAGCGGCCTTAGTCGCCTCCCCGCTTACCGAACTTGCATTAGCTCTGACAGCGCAGCCTTCGTGTTTGGCGTCGAAGTGTGGGTCGAGGGCCAACCTCGCCGCCAACACGTCGGCCCCGTCTAGATTTCTAAACCACCCTCTATTTTCTTTCTTTCTACAGCTAAAGTCTTACTAAACCTAGCTCTTGTTAGTTGTTATTGACGATCGCCCCCGTCAATGCCCGCTTAACTAATAAGCTAATCTGTAAGCTTTGCACGTCGTTAACGACGCGTTTAGCTTCCAGTAACCGGGACCCTGTCTATGGAGCCTATGTAAGTCGACCGTACAGATCACGAATTTGTGGTTTGTGTAGCCGACTATGTGTAATTGTGGAGACTATGTGTAATTAGACTAAGTCCACATTGGCACATTCGGGTTGTCTGGTCGATGCCTACATTATTTACATTATTTACATTTGACGGATATTTGTCCTCATCTTGTTTGTTGTTAACACAACGTTTCAGCTGATATACCCTCCAGCCTTCATCAGGTGTCTTGGAGAAATTTCGAACCTGGGTTCTCATTCCTAATGTAGTTTTCGATGTTGTTGTTGTCGTTGGGGTTAGTAGCCCGCGCTCTTAACCACTACGCCGTGGGCAATTATGGAGTGAATTTTTAGGGTTTATAAATCTAATATTTTCCTATCCTTCCTTAATACCGGTTCCCATATGCTATTCATATCTGCACTTGGTCTGCTTAGGAGGTTGTTGTCCTAGCATATGTGCTGCTTCTTTCGTATTTTCCAGTGGTGTTCTCTGTCTATTATTTTAACTCCATCCCACAAGGATATCCCTCAAATGTAAATAATGTAAATGATGTACATAATTCCTGTTCCTTATCTCTTAGAACTGTAGTCGATATCTGTCAGACAGTTGAAAGCGTCTGAGCAGGTTGGTGAGGCTTTTGCACCCCCTCTCCTATCAGATGCTCCCACGCCCACTCGATCGAAACGTTCGTCTAAGACAGCGTTCCAGTCCCCTACTAGCGCTACAGTACCAGACGTACCCAGGAAAACCTCCAGACGCTTGAAATAATCCTGTCGGAGAGCAGGCAGCCACCAGTCTGAAGGCACCTCCGTCACTACTGTTCACATCTAAGACCGCCAACTTACCATCTGGATCCAGGAAGACTGCCTTCATTTTCAAATCCAAACCTTTCAAAAATAGCACCGCAGTACCACCACCGCCAGCTCCCGGCCGACACGGAGATAGAAAAATCTCGTATTCGCTGAAAAGGGCTGCGAGTTCCCGCAAGTCAGAGAGCCTGGTTTCTCTAATGGCTGCTACATCCACACTAAGACCTCAGGTCGTTTAAGAGGTGACCTTGTTTTCAAGGCGACCCGAGGTCGCTCACATTGATGCTACCGATTCTGAGCACAACCATGTCGAAAAAGATTTATGCAGGAGAAAAAGCTCTAATTACCGTCGTTGTCTGGTGGGGTGACTCCCCTATGTTTTCGCATGGGTATTTCCACCAAATTCTTGTATAATTTTTTCGAGAAACTTTTCCCGAGCGACCTAACATTATCTGGATATTTGTTCGTTATTATCTCGTAGTTCTCTTGTGTTATTCTGAAACTGAGTTTGTGTGCTGGTGGTGTGTTGTGTGTGGGTACGATGAAATCTGCCATTGTGGTGTTTGTGTTTTCTTTTAAGTAGATTACAAGGTTTTCATTATTTATGCTTATTGCCGTGATGTTTGTATCGGTAGTGGTGGTGGTGTTGTCTGTGTGTGTTGTAATTTGTGTTGGTGTTTGCTGTGGTAGTGTCCGAGCTAATCTGGTCGGGAAAGGGGATGTCTTTGGGGGTCCGTTTCAACTCTTTCTTGTGTAGCTTCACTTGCTGCTGAATGTGATGCAACAGTTAGTGTTATTGGTGGTGGTATATTTATCCCGGCCGGTGTCATCGATGTCAGTGTTGGTCTGGTGATGGTTGGAGGTGGTGTCGCTTTTGCTGGTGGTGCGGAAGCTTTTGTTCTCAGCATCCGCTGCATCTCCAGTTGTTGTTGTTGTTGTTGGCGCCTTCTTCCTTCTTTCCGCCTCCATTCTCTCCTTGTATATGGGGCAATTTAATTTTAAATCTTTTTCGCTTTGGTCGTCACCCATCCACAGCAACCTTGTACTGTCTGGTAAATTTATGGAGTCGGGTATGGCATTTATGCTTCTTGTTCAATTTGAACGAGAAACTGCATACCCATATCCGACCAGTTTTGACTGTGCAATTTATGCACTTCAAAAATTGTGGCAGTGTCCTCTATGTCTGAGAGGACAGCTGCCACTAGCCAGCATATTCTGAGTTCGGGTGGCACTTGCTCTATTTTTATTTTTGTAACGCGCCGACCAAGGTATGTCAGCACGAGCAGCAAATCCTCAGTTTTTAGGAGTGCTGTGAAATGCTGCTTTGCATCCTTTTTTAGTGCCGAATCGCTTCCCCTTGGTCACATACGATTTCTTTGCCCATGTCGGCTTTAGAGCTATCTCGAACAGCTGTTGATTTTCTCCTACTATTTTATGTTTCATGTTGTATATTTTGTACATGATGGTCCTTTTGTTTGTCTCATTTATCAGTTGTTGTGGAGTGTTAAGGAAGAGATTGTTTCCATCCTTCCTTAACAACTTCTTTGCATTTTTAATATCGTCCATTGTGACATGGATTTCCTTCGAGCTTTGCTTCGCTGCGGATGCGAAACCGTTACAATTATTCTTGTAGTTGTTGCTTGTGTTGGTCTTGTGTTGATTTCCTTAGTAAACATGTTAATGGCTGACGATATGATGATATCCCTGATCACGTGAAGAAGCAGTGGGGGAGCATCATAGGCATGAGTTGGGAGGAATTCTTTGGGGTTTGAATAATTCGCCTCTGGAAACATGGGTGTTTTGTTTATCATCGTTAAAAAAACCTTATTCAGGGACCTGTTGACTGGGATGGGCTATTGGACGTGAAGAAAATTCTAACTGAGCCCCATCTACGAGGTCATGCACTGTTTATCTTGATATGAGACCACTATGTCGCACACATATGTTTGTGATGCATGTGCTTGATGTACCCTTATCAGACGGGTAGTCATGATGGGTATAATGGGCGTCGTATATTTTACCTCATCGTCACTTTGATGGCAAAGACTGCTATTTCACTCAATAATAATAATAATAATAATAATAATAATAATAATAATAATAATAATAATAATAATAATAATAATAATAATAATAATACAATATCAACATACGCCACCCCGCCAGCACAAAAGTGCAACAAGTGATGCAATAGAAAGTTGCTTGAAACTTTC
>NC_068996.1:20482415-20485716 GCF_001194135.2 Octopus bimaculoides | reverse complement strand
GGCTATAGAAAACGGATGTTAACAGTTTGGGACATGTTTAAAGTGACCGAGCAGAGATTAGTTGATCAAGCTAATGTTATTAGGAGAAGAAGTGGATGACAGAAGTGGAGGTAGAAGGGATCACAAGAGAACTGGAAAAGGAAGATCAGGCTGTAGGAAAGACAAACAACAACAGAAGAGATACAGCTCAAACTAAAGAAGAAACTAAAGGAAAAATAATAATAAGGAAGGAACAACTGGCACCAACAGTTTAAGTGATTTAAGTGAGGAAGATCTGAAGATTTCAGATGAGTTGCAGGAAGTAATGAGGAAAGAAGTAAGGAAAAGGTTGCCAGCATTAAAAGTTACTAACAGAAGGAAGCTACAAGAAACGACTAGGAAAGTAGATTCAGTAGGATAAATACTAAAAATATAGGAGACACTACTTTCCTGATCTATTCAGAAGGGGTAGCAGGCACCAGAAGATTAGTTATTTCACAGGGAAAGATTAAAAAAGAAGGAATGTTGAAAATGAAACTACAAAGTAAAGTGAAGACTTTAAGAGAAGATCTGAATAGAGTAGAAGCCAGGAAACTGAACAAGATAGGAAACACAAGATACGAATCTTCCCTCGAGAAAAGATACTAAGTCAAAGGGAAAGGATTTGGGAGAGTAATATAAGAGTTGAAACAGCGTATCATAGCAGCAGCAGGCAAGCTCTCCCGATATCAGAAAATAATAAATCAGTATTTGAGACAGACCAGAGGAAATTTTATAACCAAATAAATAGCGGAGAACGAAGTACTGAAGATGAGAAACCTAATGCAGACGAAGCTAGAAAGTTCTGGAGTAATATTTGGGATAATCCAGTCAATCATAATGGAGATGGAGTATAGTTAAAGAAAGTGAAGGAATAAATAGTGAGCGAGAAGCAGCCAGTTCTAAGATTAACTAGTGCATTAATGAGTAAAGTGTTAGGAAATATCTCAATTTGGAAGGGCCCAGGACCAGATTTCGTTCAAGGGTACCGGCTAAAGAAATCTAGTAGTTTACATGGGAGGCTGAGGGAACAACTTAAGGATTGCCTTAATGGAGGAATAATACCTGATTAGATGACTAGAGGGAGTGCAATACTCATCATGAAAGATAAGAACTAAGGTAATACAGCCAGCAACTATAGACCAATCACTTGCTTACCATCAGTGACGAAACTGTTAAAAAGGATGCCTTCAGAAAGCATTAACGAGCACCTTGACAACCAGAATTTACTGCCAGAAGAACAAAAGTTGCAGGAAGAAGGCATAATCTATTATATATAGACAAAGCACTTCTAAATGAAGTAAAATCTAGAAAGAAAAATCTAACAATAGCATGTATAGATTATAGGAAAGCCTATGAAATGATCCCACACACAAGGATAAGTGAATGCTTAAGTCTATTTAGTATAGCAGACAACATAAGAGAATTAATTAGTTTTATCATGAAGAAATGGTAAGTAGATATCTACGCAGGTGACACACTCTTAGGGAAAGCTAATATTAAAAGCGAAATTTTCCAGGAGGACTCGTCCCCTTTAATATTTGTCTTATGTTTGATCCCCCTCAGTTTAGTATTAAGGAAGGCAAAGGCAGAGTATCAGCTCAGAAATAGTAATAGAAAAATTAAGTATTTGCTCTACATGGATCATCTGAAGCTTTTTAGTAAGAATGAAAAAGAGATAGATTCCTTAATACAGCCTCTAAGACTCTTCAGCATAGAGATATAGGCGTGTAATTTGGCAAAGATAAGTGTGCAATATTAGTCGTGAGAAGGGGACAGGTAGTGAACAGCGAAGGCATCCAATTATCTGATGGGTAGACATTAAAATCTTTGAAAGAAGGAGAGAGTTATAAGTATCTAGGAGTATTAGAATCTGACTGAGTACTAACTACAGAAATGAAAACGAGAACTGAGAAGGAATACATCAGAAGGGTGAGAAAGCTAATGAAGTCAAAGCTAAATGGCCTGAATCTAGTGAGGGCTGTAAATACTTGGGTAGTATCATTACTTAGATACTCGGTAGCTTTTGTGGATTGGACAAAAACTGAATTAGCAAAGTTTGACGGAAGAACTAGGAAGGAAATCAACAGGGATGGAGGACTCCACCCCTGGGCAGGAGTAGCAAGATTATATTTACGTAGAAAGGAAGGCAGAAGCGGATTAATATCAGTAGAAGACTACGTGGAGTAGATATAGATTCCTATGTAGGTAATAGTGAAGACAGTTTATTAAAAGCTGATAGAGTCACAACAAGACATAGGGAAATCAAAAATCGAAACGAACTTAAAAGACAGAAAAAAATAACAGAAATTACCTGACTGGCAGGAGAAGGCGCTGCATGGTAGATTCCCAAAGACAGCTGCAGAAAATAGTAGTAGTGAAACATGGTTATGGTTGCAGAAAGGAAAGTTGAAGAGGGAGACAGAAAGTTTGTCAGTAGCTGCATAAGATCAAGCATTAAGGACTCATTTGTATAAACGCCAAGATAGACAAAAACCACGTAGATTTCCAATGCAGATTATGCAAAGCAAAAGAGGAAAGTGTTACTAATAATTAAGTGAGTGTAGCATGTTGGTACAGAGAGAATACAAGAAAAGACATGACAATCTAGGGAGAGTAAGCCACTGGAAGCTATGTTGAAAGGTAGGATTTGAAAATATTGATAATTGGTATGAACATGAACCTAGTAAAGTACTAGAAAGTAAGAAATACAAGATGCTGTGGGACTTTAACATTGAAACTGACAGAAGCTAGAAGGCTTGATTTGGTAGTAGTAGATAAAGAGAATAGAAAGTGCCAGATAATTGACTTTACAGTTCCAAATGATGAAAACTTTAATGAGAAGTATAGAAAAAGTAGCAAAGTACCAGGAACCTAGCTATTGAAATACAGATACTATGAAAAGTACTGGTAAAATGTATCCCAGTAGTTATAGGTGCATTGGGAACTATCCCTAAAGAGCTGAATAGATGGATAGGGGAAATAGACATAGTGTTATTATTGGAAGCTTTGCAGATTCAGAATATTTTCTGAGAATATGCACTTTCAGATCTTACCTCCCATGCGGCTGTTTTTCAAGGCACAGAGTGCCGATACACCAATGTTTGTTTTCTTGGAGTCAGAAATAGAGTGCCTCCAGAAAACTTGACTTTTGTGTCCAAAAATTCAACGCTAGTTTTTGAAAAACTAGACGTAAATTTTATGTTGGATTTAAAGCCATAGCTTTTAGTATAACAGTCGTAGAAATGCAAGAAGTCAATCAAACTATCCTGTGAATCTTCCC
>NC_068996.1:20475095-20477284 GCF_001194135.2 Octopus bimaculoides | reverse complement strand
AATAAAAGCTATAAAACAAATGAAATCCAAACAAACTAGAACAGCAACGGACCATGATAAAACGATGGCAAGAAAAGCCTCTACATGGTAAATACTGGGCTAAACTAAATGCAAAAGAAATAGACAGAGAAAAATCCCAGCAATGGTTGAGAAGCTCAGAACTCAAAGCAGAGTCTGAAGGATTTTTAATTGCTGCACAAGACCAAAGCATCCCCACCAGAAATTACCAAAAACATATAATGAAAAGAAACATAACAAGTAACTGTAGAATATGTGGAGATGGACAAGAAACAAGAAATCATATTATCTCTGGCTGCCCAGTCCTGGCTAAGAAGGAATATTTTCACAGACAGGACAGAGATGGGACCTATATACACTGGAAGCTATGCCAACACTATGGAATTACAACCGAAAAAAGATGGTATAAACACACGCCAGAAAAGGTCCAAGAAAACGAGAAAGCAATCATACTGTGGGTTATGCCAATATACACAGATAGAGAAATTAAGGCAAATAGACCAGATATAGTTGTCAAAGATCATGAAGAAAAAAAATGCTTTCTAATTGATGTATCAATACCAGCAGATGACAACGTTTCCCTAAAAGAAATGGAGAAACTTTCAAAATACAAAGTCCTGGAAATAGAGGTAACTCGAATGTGGAATCTAAAAACAGAAACAATTCCTATCATAGTAGGTGCCTTAGGTATAATAAAATATATTCAGACAAATACATAACAAAACACCAGGACTTACAGACATATATAACATACAGAAAATTGCACTACTGGGCACTGCACACATTCTACGCAAAACACTTTCAATACAGTAACCATAAGAGCATCACAGCAAACCACAGCACATACCCAAGGCACACAGAGCTGCGCTCGGTAGTGAAGTGAAAGCATGCTATAAAAATTAAACTACTGAACGATAATAATAATAATACACCATATCAATGGTGCCTTGTTAATACTGTGTATACTTTTAGTGCTGATATCAGAATGGAGTTCTGACTGAAAAAGTGTGGTGTGTTAGTCTTGAAGAGAGGCAAAATCAAATGTATGGATTGGCTAGCGATGCCGTCGGGGGACGTTATGAAGCAGATAGAAGAGACGGGCAATAAGTATTTCGGGATACTGGAAATGGATAAATTGATGGAGAAAGAAACGACAGAAAAATTTAAGGTGGAGTACTTGCGTATCTAGGCAAGTGCTCCACTTTAAGTTTAAAGCAGAAGAAAACAACATAGCATGGTATGTAAAAACTGCCACAGAACCGCTATTATTGGAAGTAAGAATGTCATGTTTGTTAGGATGGAAGATTGCAAACATAAAGCGCTGACAAAGACTTGAGAATGAATGAAACTGAAAATAGCTGGATAAAGAAAAGAATGTATGGACAGT
The DNA here is from genome assembly GCF_001194135.2 of Octopus bimaculoides. NCBI lineage: Eukaryota > Metazoa > Mollusca > Cephalopoda > Octopoda > Octopodidae > Octopus > Octopus bimaculoides. The sequence goes on along the minus strand of NC_068996.1, from coordinate 20,475,879 downwards.
TTCATAGGGATGTTGAAGATAAGACAGAGAAAAAAGATGGCTGTGGATGACTAGAAGTGAATTAAAACTGGAAGCGAAGGCTGTAATCTGTGCTGCCCAAGAGCAAGCATTAAGAACCAATTACATCAAATACAGAATAGACAACACATCAGAAAATGATAAGTGCAGAATTTGTGGATAGAATGGTCAAACCGTATGGCATATTACCAGTCAATATACGCCACTAGACCAGAAAGAATATGAGACGTCATGACAATATGGCAAAGATTGTCCATTGGACACTGGAACAAGTATGGACTTGACAGAACAAAAAAGTGGTACGAACATAAATCCGAAGGCATCATCGAAAATGATAATGCAAAGATCCTATGGGATTTTATGAGTCAGTGCAACCATGAGATAGAGAATAGGAAGCCGGATATAGTCTTAGTTGAGAAAGAAAGCAAACGAAGCTGGATCATAGATATAGCATGCCCAGCTGGCAACAAGATATGCGATAAGGAAGAGAAGAAAGAAAAGTCGATAGATATGACAGGTTAGCTTGGGAGGTTAAACAATTGTGGTTGATGAAAAAGGTGGTTGTAATACCAATAATTGTCGGAGCCCTGTGGAACAGTGAGTAAAATACGTGAGAAATACGTGGAACAAATAGGGGCTGCAATAAGAGAGGGGCGCTTGCAGAAAATAGCACTGCTTGGAACCGCTCGAATACTCCGGCTGGTGCTCGAAAATAAGAGGTGTTACCTTAGTTCACTGGTATATATATATATATATATATATATAT
>NC_068996.1:20473695-20474385 GCF_001194135.2 Octopus bimaculoides | reverse complement strand
AACCACTTCATGTTTCCGATGGAAGGCTCATCTCGGGCATATTCATAGCACCGAAGTAAATCTTGGATTAATTGTTGAGAAGAGTACTTAGGTCTTCTTAAATGACTTACTGCTAAAGAAGTTCTGTTTTCATCGGTGGTGACGTTGTTAGTTTCATCTGTGGTGGTGTTAGTTTCAGCATAATCGTGTTAGCGAGATTCCACGTGGTGTAAGTGTATATTTTAAAATCTGTTTAGGATAACGCTACGATGGCGAATAAAAGGTGTTTCTCATATTAATTATTGGAGAAATAAACTAGTTACCGATTTAGGCTGGAGAAGTCGGCATATTTCTAGAGGAAGGCATTCAAAATGGACTTTTTAAACGGTCTTCTACACCTGCACGTCCGATGTTGATGGTACCTATGTATGTATGTATGTATGTATGTATGTATGTATGTATGTATGTATGTATGTATGTTATCAATCAGTTTCATTTCTGTATTTCTTGTCTATAGAGAAAGAGCCGGACTCTAACATAGATTCAAGGCTCCTTCATTGGAACTTTCATCAACATCATCTAGGTATTTGAGCATATGTGTGTGTGTGCAGTATTTGGTGTTAGTGTATGCGCAGATTTGTAAGTTTGTTTTATGGATGCGTTTTTATGTCTAGATGCATGCATATGTATTTATGTGCTAAATTTTTGGAA
>NC_068996.1:20471432-20472904 GCF_001194135.2 Octopus bimaculoides | reverse complement strand
GTATGTATGTATGTGCGTATGTATGTATGTGCGTATGTATGTATGTGCGTGTGTATATATGTGCGTATGTATGTATGTGCGTATGTATGTATGTGCGTGTGTATGTATGTGCGTGTGTATATATGTGCGTATGCATGTATGTGCGTATGTATGTGCGTTGTGGAGGCCCAGTGGTTAGGGCAGCGGACTCGCGGTCGTAGGATTGCGGTTTCGATTCCCAGACCGAGCGTTGTGAGTGTCTATTGAGCGAAAACACCTAAAGCCCCACGAGGCTCTGGCAGGAGATGGTGGCGAACCCTGCTGTACTCTTTCACCACAACTTTCTCTCACTCTTACTTCTTGTTTCTGTTGTGCCTGTAATTCAAAGGATCAGCCTTGTCACACTGTGTCACGCTGAATATCCCCGAGAACTACGTTAAGGGTACACGTGTCTGTGGAGTGCTCAGCCACTTGCACGTTAATTTCACGAGCAGGCTGTTCCGTTGATCGGATCAACTGGAACCCTTGACGTCGTACGCGATGGAGTGCCAACAACAACAATGTATGTATGTATGTATGTATGTATGTATGTATGTATGTATGTATGAATGTATGTATGTATGTGTTTATATGAAAGCAGTAATAGTAAAACGAATTGCTATTGATTTATAATACAAAGGGAAGTAACTTTGCAAGTATTATTGATTTATAATACAAAGGGAAGTAACTTTGCAAGTAAAATCTTGAGTTATTTCCCCTAAATGACAACTCTATCCTGCAAAAAATCTTTGTTCCTATTAAATAGAACGGATCTGTTCAGTTTTGTTCACAGATTTTAAAAATTATCTGTTTTTAGCTAAACAGTTTGACAAAATTTCGTATTTCAGAAGTTATTCCGTGTTGTATTTGATAATTTTTGGTTGCAGTCTGGGGGGTTAGTTGGCTAGATGTTAGGGGTGATGTGGTCGCAGAAATTGTCTGACAGCCATGGCTGAGTTCTCCTGCTTGTGTGGCATAGTGCAGAGTCCTGTTCTCAGACATAGGTCTTCCAGCATCCACCCTCTTGTCCTAGAGCAGCACTACTTCCTCCAGGCATTTGATGTAGGCCGCCGTGTTGAGTCTGAGGCTGTGTGGGAAGTTGAATGAAGGCATAAAGTCGTCATCACTAGTTATCACTTCGAACACCATGATGTTGACTGGATGTTTGATTTATATCACTCTCAGTACATGTCCTCAGATTGCACTGTCCCAAACACTCTGAAATGTTCGTATTGGAGGTTCCGGCGCAAATGCCAATCAGTACAGCATGTCGTTTCCAAATTTCTGTCACAGTGAATTATGTCATGGTGGTGTTTTTCTCACAGACGGAGCCCAACTGACCCCGCTATACTGTGTAGTCGACAAAATCAAATACAAACAATGCGCATGCGTGAATTAAAAAAAAAAATGACAACAATTTACCCATCGCACCCTGTGTGTGTGTGTGTGTGTGT
>NC_068996.1:20469198-20470924 GCF_001194135.2 Octopus bimaculoides | reverse complement strand
ATATATATATATATATATATATATATATATATATACCAGTATAAGGTGTATTATGAGCATTTATAAGAGCACAGTCCTAATATAAACTCAACAAAACAATTAAAGATGGAGAAGAGAAGATGTCAAAAGTTTGATAATATTTTAATCCATGCATACGATCGTTTCAAATGGTAACATCAACATGTAAGAAACATGGAAGAGATTAAGTTAATTATAATTAATTTAATTATATATCACCATTCTCGTCAGTGCAAAAAATGAAGGAAACATGAGAAAAGTCGTATCAGAAGAAGAAATATGTTGTTACAGGATACTGCACTGAGTCCGTGTTGGATAAACTCACTTGGGTATTAATAAAAAAAGAATAGGAAAGATGAAATATAAAATATAAAAACAAGGTTATGTAGTGTTGGGTCTAGTTGTGTAGGAACTAAAAATGGTATGGCTAACGGATATTTAGAAATATTAAGAAGCATTCTCTCTATGGGCATAGGTAATATTGTGAAATACATACCATATAAGTATATATCATAAGGAATAAATTATATTGTATACATATCAATAAACACGCATATATACAGTCACATATACACACAAAGCATATAAAGAATGAGCGTTCAGTGGTACTTCATAGTCATATTTAAATTATTATGTGGATTGATCATTACGAGTAGCGTAAAATGAAAAAAATATTTGGAATAAAAATTGTTAAAAATTTAAAGAAAAGAACCAGTTGCTAAAATAGCTAGGATAGGGAGTGTAGGTAGATTAGATTTATTTATATGAGTAGATAGAAAATCAAGGGCTAGGGAAGAAAATTAATTGGAGTTATATAATAGTGAAATAATGCTAATAAAAATGGTTAGATAGTGTTATATTCGATTGTTAGAAAGAGGGAAAAGTTATTAATTTTACAGAATTTAGAGAGAAAAAAAGATACTGTTATGAGAAAAAAAATTTATTCAAAATTTATAGATTAGAGAATTAGTGGAGGGGAGATAATGCTAAGTAGATTTTCAGGTAAAATATTTTCTAAGGTATGTACGAACTATATTTAAATGTAAAAAAACTCTGCTATGTATGTTAAAATACAGAAAAGAATAAAGAAACTGGATATGAAAAAAAGAGATGTAATAGAGTAGTGATATATATATATAATGCAAATGATATGTGAGCATATGCATATATACATACATATATGTACGTACCTACATCTACATGTATGTATAGATGCATATCCGGGTACAGGACGTCAAAAAAGGAACGGGAACATAAACAAAGCACAAAAAACGAACTTTTTTTTACGGACCACAGAATGAACACATAGGAAAACAGACAAGTCACATATGGAACTTTTCCTTCATTAGCTGCCTCTATTCTAAACTAGGCGTTTCGAAGATGAGGCAGAAGGCACTCTTAGAATAACTCTTCCCGCGAAGTAAATTAGGTGAAATCTGCTACGCGGAGGATTCCAAAGTAGCAAACAGAAACCAACACAGGGGAAAACAACGTTGAGGGCCGTTAGGCCGAACGAGATGAGATACTGAACGCTGTGATGTGACGAACTTGAGCAGAGAGAGATAGCAGTTCGTGTTGCCTTTATGCTGGCCGAATGGAAGAACTGACCACAGGTCACGTGTGATCAACGAGGAGTGGTAGAGAGAGGAAAAGGGAGGAAGTTGAACATAGGTGAGCAACGAGAGACAAGGAAGTAGAGTAAGAGAGA